>NC_072459.1:18172747-18423491 GCF_027596085.1 Anoplopoma fimbria | reverse complement strand
TACCTTAGTATACACTTTCCTCTCTACAGGGTCAAGTGCTAAGTAGGCCTCTTGAGCCTTCGGCGGAAGCACACTCTGAATCAGTGCAGTGCGGTCTGTAACTGTCCAACTTCTCTCCTCTGCCAGACTTTCAAATAATGAGAAAAATACATCAGGATCCCTCTCATTAAATTTCGGCATCAGACGGACCATATCACCCAAGCTGTCCCTAGACCTTGCATCAACAGCTACGTCAGCATCAGGTCTTGCCTGGCGCAACCTCTCTAGCTCAAGACGCACCTCCCTTTCTTTCTGGCATTCTCGGGCCTGAAACTCCATCTGCATGGCTAACAGTTCTTTTTGCTCTGCAAAGGATAGACCCGTACCCACTGAGACAAATCCAGCCCCTGCCCCTTTAATGGGTGAACCACCTGGGCTAGATGTTTCGTCATCTTCTAACACGCCCTGGTCAATTAACCCCATATGTACTGCAGCAAACACCTCCTTTTTCTTAGACCGACACATTCTTAGTAAGTGCTTGACGAACTTAGCAGCAACCAACCTCTGAGACGTCCTCTCCTGGGTGACCCTGAGTAACCCGTTTATAATTGCGGAGGAATAAAACACAGTGAGGCATCAGTTCTGCTCAGTGGAACTCTCACTTGAGAAAACTTTATTGACACATGTCAATTTCAGCACATCCTATAGGCTGTTATCTTTGTCTTCCAGCGTTATTCCCAGGACTGATTTCCCGTTGCCGACCCTGCTTGTTTGGACTTCTCCACCTTGCCTCTGCCCCGGTAACTGACTCAGCCTTCCGTCCCAGACCACGGTATTCCTACCTTGCCTCTGCCCCGGTTAAACGACTCAGCCTTCTGTCCCTGACCACGAGATTTGCCTTTGCTCCTTTTGGTTTCTGTCTACCTGCCGTTTGTTCCGCTTTGAATAAAGCTCCTGAACATTACTCTGTCTCCTGGTCGTACTGCACTTGGGTCCACACACCACCCGTTACAGTACGATCTGGCCAGAACATGGATCCAGCACACGACACCTCGCCACTGGCTCGGTTCGCGTCTATGGAGGAGGCGATCCAGAGACACGGGACTCAGCTCGCGGCCACCACCGCCGAGGTTCACCAGACCTTAGTGAACCAGGGACAGGCTGTGACCGCCTTGACGCACCAGGTTCAACAACTTACGGCGGCCCTCACCCAGGTTCTCGCGGCGACACCGCCGCCATCTGCTCCGACTCACCCGGAGCTGTTACCAGCGCGTTCACCGCCGGTTTCGGAGGTCCGAGTCGGCGAGCCGGAACGTTACGCTGGGGATGCTGAGGGCTGTAACCCTTTTCTGACAAACTGCTCCATTTAGTTCGCGTTACAGCCATACACCTTCACCACCGAGGAAGCACGAGTGGCGTATTCTATCAACCACCTGACGGGGAGAGCCCAACCTGTGGGGAACGGCAGAGTGGGACCGCCGAACTCCCGCCTGCGCTTCCTTCCAGACATTCTCCGAGGAATTACGCAAGGTTTTCGGGGTGGTTTCCTTGGGACCGGACGCCACCGGTGGATTGTTGGGGCTCCAGCAAGGTAATCAAACTGTCACAGACTATGCCATAGACTTCCGCACCAAGGCGCGGCTAAGCTTGTGGAATTTGGCCACTCAGTGCGACGCTTACATGCTTGGCTTGGCGGACTACATCAAGGATGAACTTATCTCCTTCGAGCTGCCCACCTCTTTGGACGGTCTGATCGAGGTGATCTTGGTGAGGCGGTTGGTGAGGCGCCAGGGTCGTTCCAGCCACGATCGATTCCCCAACATTATGCACGCCACAACCCAGCATCATCCGCCGACCATTCCCCCTCATCGAGAGACCGAGCCCATCCAAGTGGGAAGCACCAGACTCTCCACTGAGGAGCGTGATCGAGTAGTTAAGGAGGTACTGGTGAGCCGAGCCGTTTCCCGACCCTCTTTCTGCCAGAGACCCCTTTTCCACGCCAAGTTACTCCTACCTGAGGGTTCCCAGACAATCTCCACCTTTTTGGACTCAGGAGCAGACGCATCCATCATGGACGAGGGACTCGCTCGGCAGCTGGGGATTGACCTGATCCCTCTTCCTCGCTCTGTTCCTGCCATTGCTCTCGACGGTCATCTGCTGGGGACCGTTATGCACCAGACCACCCCAGTTCACATGCTTCTATCCGGCAATCATCACGAGACCATCTCCTTCCACATCCTGCCATCCCCCGGACTCCCCTCATCCTGGGGTATCCTTGGTTACGTCGACACAACCCCCACATTGACTGGGCTACAGGGGCTTTCCGAGGCTGGAGCCCTTCCTGCCATCTTGTCTGCCTAAAACAAGCCGCCGCACCTCAGGTTCCAGTTCCGGTCAACTCCACACCTGAGCTCACGGGGGTCCCCGTCGAGTACCACGACTTCAAGGAGGCATTCAATAAATCCAAGGCTATGTCTCTGCCTCCTCACCGTCCATATGACTGCGCCATCGACCTCCATCTGGGTACTTTTCCACCCAGAGGTCGTTTATTCTCCCTGTCCGCACCTGAAAGGGAGGCAATGGATAAATACATTAATGACTCTCTCGCGGCTGGTCTCATACGCCCCTCGTCATCTCCTGCGGGGGCAGGGTTTTTCTTCGTGGGTAAGAAGGACAAGACCCTCAGACCCTGCATCGACTACCGGGGTTTGAACGAGATCACCGTCAAGAACCGTTACCCATTGCCTCTAATCACTACTGCATTTGAGCTCCTCCAAGGCGCCACCATCTTCTCAAAACTCGACCTCCGCAACGCCTATCACCTGGTTCGGATTCGAGAGGGAGACGAGTGGAAGACAGCCTTCAATACCCCGAAGGGGCATTACGAATATCTAGTAATGCCCTTTGGGTTGACTAATGCTCCCGCCGTTTTCCAGACCTTGGTAAATTACATTCTCTGGGACATGTTGGACCGACATGTTTTTGTTTATCTGGACGACATCCTCATATTTTCCAAGACCAAGGAGGAACATATACACCACGTTCAGTCTGTCCTGCAACGTCTTCTGGAGAACTCCCTGTATGTGAAGGCTGAGAAATGCGAGTTCCATGTGACCACCGTTTCCTTCCTGGGTTACATTGTATCAAGTGGAAACATCAAGATGGACCCTGCAAAAGTCGCCGCCGTTACGTCCTGGTCCATTCCTGAATCCTGCAAACTGCAACGCTTTCTGGGGTTTGCCAACTTTTACCGGAGGTTCATCCGGAGCTACAGCTCGGTCGCCTCTCCTCTCACCGCCCTCACATCCTCCAAGATCCCTTTCCACTGGAATCCTGCAGCCGAAGAAGCTTTCCAGACCCTCAAAACCAGGTTCACCTCAGCACCCATCCTCCAAGTCCCCGATCCGGATCGACAGTTCGTGGTGGAGGTGGATGCCTCCGACGTGGGAGTCGGGGGCGTTCTGTCCCAGCGCTCGGCCGCCGACCAAAAACTGCATCCCTGCGCCTTTTTCTCCCGTCGGCTTTCCCCTGCCGAGAGAAACTATGACATTGGGAACCGGGAATTATTAGCGGTAAAGCTAGCCCTGGAGGAGTGGCGCCATTGGCTCGAGGGGACCAAGCTACCATTCCTGGTATGGACTGACCATAAAAACCTGGAGTACATCCGCACCACCAAGAGGCTCAACTCCTGACAGGCCAGGTGGTCCCTCTTCTTTACGAGGTTCCACTTCACCCTTTCTTATCGTCCCGGTTCCCGCAACATCAAGCCCGACGCTCTCTCCCGCCAGTTCCAGGAGGTGGAGGAACCTACGCCGGGTCATCTCTCCATCCTTCCGGACTCCTGCCAAGTCTCGGTCCTCACCTGGGAGATCAAGGAATCCATGAGAGCCGCAACTGAGGATCAACCCGGTCCCAGCGCCTGTCCTCAGAACCGCCTGTTCGTCCCTCAAGCTCTTCGGTCCGACGTTCTCCAATGGGCCCACTCCTCTAAACCTACCTGCCATCCGGGCATCCAGCGAACCCAAGACGTCCTGCGACAGCGCTTCTGGTGGTCCTCACTCCCCGAGGACACCAGAGAGTTCGTCAACGCCTGCCCGATCTGCAACCAGCACAAACCCTCTCACCAAGCTCCGGCTGGTCTCCTGCGTCCTCTTCCAGTACCCCATCGTCCTTGGTCACACATCTCCCTGGACTTCGTCACCGGGTTGCCCACATCCGAAGGCAACACCGCCATCCTGACGGTGGTTGGCCAGTTCAGCAAGATGGCCCACTTCATCCCTCTGCCTAAACTCCCATCTGCCAAAGAGACAGCCGAACTCATCTCCATCCACGTCTTCCGCCTACATGGGATTCCGGTCGACGTTGTCTCTGACCGGGGTCCCCAGTTCACCTCCATCTTCTGGAGGGAGTTCTGCACACTGTTGGGGGCCACCGTAAGCCTGTCCTCTGGGTTCCATCCACAGTCCAATGGCCAAACAGAGAGGATGAACCAGGAGATGGAGACCGCCCTCCGATGTTTGGTCTCCCGGAATCCTGCCTCCTGGTCCCGCCAGCTGATGTGGTTGAAGTACGCGCACAACACCCTGACCAGCTCTGCCACCAGCCTGTCTCCTTTTCAGTGCGCCTATGGCTTCCAACCTCCTCTGTTCCCCGCACTGGAGAAGGAGGTTTCCTGCCCCTCAGTCCAGACCTTCATCCGCCGCTGCCATCAGACCTGGACGAAAGCCCGAACAGCCCTGCTTCGGTCCGCCGACCGCTACTCGAATGCTGCCAACCGACACCGCACTCCAGCCCCGTCTACCAAGTGGGGGATAAGGTGTGGCTGTCGACCCGGGACCTACCACTGCGGGTAGAATCCAAGAAGCTGGGGCCAAGGTTCATCGGTCCCTTCGAGGTCGAGAAAGTCATCAACCCAGCGGCAGTAAGGCTCAAGCTCCCCAGGTCCATGCGCATCCATCCCACGTCTCCAGGGTGAAACCAGTCAGGGAGAGCCCCTTGATGCCGGCGGCTCCTCCTCCACCACCTCCTCGCCTCATCGAAGGAGGACCTGTCTACACCGTCCATCGCCTGCTTCGCTCTCGTCGCTGGGGTCGGGGTATCCAATACCTGGTGGACTGGGAGGGATACGGTCCTGAGGAGAGGTCGTGGGTTCCAGCTCGTCACATCTGTGATCCTCGACTCATTGTTGCTTTCCATCTACAGCACCCGGACCAACCCTCCAGGAGAAAGACCCCTGCCAGAGACATTCAAGAGGCTCCCGAGTCAGACAGTGAGGCCTCGTCGTCCGGGTCCGAGGAACCCTTCCTTCAGACCCCCTCCACCCACCCTACTGAAGATCCGGACTCTGCGGCCTCGGAGGAGTAATGACCACGAGATTTGCCTTTGCTCCTTTTGGTTTCTGTCTACCTGCTGTTTGTTCTGTTTTGAATAAAGCTCCTGAACATTACTCTGTCTCCTGGTCGTACTGCACTTGGGTCCACACACACCACCCATTACAGTATGTGCCTATAAAGACGAATGATCCTTCACACATTATTAAATTAGTGGCCTGCTTGTCTGATGTGAAAAACTAGATGTCAAAAAAAATCCTGCTTTTATTCTAAGATTAAACTGAGCTGCTGGTTGGCCATGCTCGATTTAGAAGAGTTACAGTAACTTTACATCCGAATGATTTCTAATAATTATTCTAATGTCTTTGTTATGGCTTGCAACGTGCTAGTTCTTAAAATCTTCAAATGATTTCAAAACGCTGCAGCTGGAATCTTAACTAAAACTAGAATATTTTACCATATTACACCAGTTTTAACTTCCCTTCACTTCCCTATCCACGTCAGATCAGACTTTAGGGTGCTTTTGATAAGGTACTTCCTAACTTTCTGATCACTTAAACCTTATACTCTTAGCAGGACTCTCCACTCTAAGAATACAAGGCTCCTGTCTGTCCCGAGAGTTAAAAACAAGTCAGCTGGCTGCAGGGTCTTTTCTTATCGTGTCCCCTGTCTCTGGAGTAACCTTTTTCCTGATGTCACAGTCTGCCTGTGTAAATCCAAACTTAAAACTCAACGTTTCACCTTAACTTTCTGTTATTTGCTCATTCAGTCATTACTTCAGGCATGAACCTGTCACCATTATCCGTCTGGCGGATCTGTCTCAGACTCAATGAATATTCAACCTGGTTCTATAGTCCATGTTTGTCCTGCCGGCATGAATACTGTAAACCCTATGAAAACCACTGCACCTCTCTAACCCTCTGTTTGTTTATGTCCCACAAGCACGTGTGTGCCCATCTCTGTCTCTCTCTAGTGTCCTCCTTGTCTTCTCTCTTCATTCAGGCTTCTCTGTGCTATACCATCAGCCTGGGACCTCTCTCTCTTTCCTGACTGTCATTGTCTAACTCAAGATGTTTGGATCTGTCAAGTCAAGGGTCTAAGAAAAAAGGATAGCGAATACTGTACAGATTGTAGAGCCCCTTGTGACAAATGTATGATTTGTGATATTGAGCTATATAGAATAGATTTACTTCACAGGACATAATTGGAAAACAGGAAAGTTAGAAATAAAGGTCTGTCTCTAGTATACACTGCCTGTTGTAAGCCTGTTTCAAATAAAGTTCTAACTGTCTCTGTTGTAATTGAAAACAAAGGCTTGTCTAATTTACAATAGCTTTAAGTCGTACATGTATTGTAATGGGCAGCCAAAACGTATTTAAACAATTATAATATACATTTTCTGACCTGGTAGCATCATCTTCTCACCCAATAGCATTTCCCCCTGTACAAAACTCAGCACTAATGTTGCAAATTCTCAAACAGATTTGTAATACATCAAAAGATGTATTACAAATTTGCATGAAAAAACAATCGGCCTGAAGTGAATATGGGCCTTTTTGTAAAGAATGAGTGACACACAGGCAATCCTTGTAATGTAATGTAAATTAAGTTTATGGATATTAAGCTGTACGTCAAGTTGTTTTCTTTGTGTGTCGTGTTTCAAAGTTGACTAACGAAAGCTTTTTAATTGCACAATAAAGGCTGTATCTAGCTCTCCCTGTCTCCCTTTGTTTCCTTTACCTAGGGACTTATTAGCTGACTGTTTGCCCCTAAGACATCCTGCAGTGATAACCCTTAGCGGGCTGCAGGCTCAAAGCACACACACACACACACACACACACACACACACACACACACACACACACACACACACACACACACACACACACACACACACACACACACACACACACAAACAAACGTGTGTACATTCACTTAAACCCTCATTTGTAATTACATGCTAGTTTCACAGAGAAACACAAAGTATCATTTCCATCCATCACTGTCAGCTCCAACAGGGAATAAGCTGTCAGAAACATGGTGCTTCAGAATGGATGGCGTGATTACACTTGAAGTTCAGATGATCAGAAACTACTTGGTGTTAGTTCATTGGACTACAAATGAGGGCAGTATTTTTGCTATTGATCCTGTGATTTCTGTTTGTAGAGCCAAAAATCAGGCTTATATTTATTCATATCTAATGAGCAGATTGGTCCAACATGCTTTGAAACCTTGATAATCAAATTTGAGCTTGAAATGGAAAAGCATGGACTCTGACACTGACTCATTGTGGATGGCTTTTGCCCTCTTTTAAAATAGCTGCAGTGAGAGATTTTGGTGTCCACAAACAGCTGATGTCTTTTTCAAGCAGGAATGGAAGTACTCCATTCCTGCTCTATTCCATTTGCACTTGTTACTGTAACAAAGCAGTTTTTAAGGAGTCAATATTAGTAATTTTAATTGAATAATTTGTTAAATCATCAGCCGAACCAGAGAGAAGCAGTTTCTGTGGCTGCAGGAGGGCAGAGCTACAGAGAGCTCCATTTCCAGAGAGGTGACACTCTCAGTCAGCTGACACTTGAAGATTTATATTCTAAAAGTATACATTCACTCGCTGAGTGTCCGGGAGTTTGAGGGGTGCAGGTGCAGCTGGGTGCCAAGCAGCTTGTAAACACTACAAATAAATGCACAACATTGCATTGGAAGAATCTACTTTAATTAATCACTGATTTAATGCACCACCTGGCAAGCATGCTAAGTAACCGAAATCAACCACACCCATGATGTTGCGTGAACAACAGGTGCGTGGGTGGACTGCTTACATTCTGCATTTAGAATGAATAAGCAAAGTTAAACTTAAAGCAGAAAAGTGAAGGACTTTTCAGTGCACAAGGCTCACAGGATGTTTCTCATACAATTGACGACAATTAGAAACGAACATCAAGAGACACTGTGTTATCTAACAACAGACATTTTGTGTCTGTGTTAAGCAGTGTGTAATAACTATACTGTTTGTGGGCTGTAGCTGCTGTTGAGCTAATAATGTTAATCTTCTCTGTGTTGGCTGCCTTGGTGATGCTTTATTCTGATATCTTAAACTTGCAGGGTATTTAATTTATGTAGCCAAATAATGCATGTTGCACGCTTCACCTTGGCTTTGGTTATTGTTTATTTTTCCTGATTCTTTTATATTTTTGGAGTTTTTGTCCTGTTTTCTGTTCAATCTAGTAAAGTTAAAAGAGGAATCTGTGATCTGATACTCAGTTGTATGCACAGGCTACCAAGTGCCGTCTATAGAGCGGGTTGGATCAGGAGAGGCCATGGGGAAGATTTCGGGTCGGCACCAAAGTGTTTCTGAGACTATCCGGGCACCTCAAAAGGACTTTATTGAATGTTTAAACATCAGGGCTCGATAGTGCGGAGTGATATTGTTCATCCTTTGTGTATATATTGGAATGTCAATGCAGTTTATACCTTTTGAATTAAAAGAACATCAGCATGCAGAAACATTGAAAGTACAATTCTACTTTTACATGAGTACATTATTTTGAGAATAACTTTTTTTAAGTACTTGAGTCAAATATTCTATGGGGCTGATACCTTCTGGTTGGTTGGGCAATTGGTTGGTCGATATGCTCGGGTTGGACCTTTGCTGGTGTTACTTTCATGAAAAGAGTGATTCTTAATCCATTATTTTCCAGAGAGGCAAGAGAGAGAGGGAGCGAGAGATGCAACCCACACACACACACACACACACACACACACACACACACACACACACACACACACACACACACACACACACACACACACACACACACACACAGAGACACAAACACACAGAGACACAAACACACACAGTCTCTGTCCTTGTATCAGTCCACAGTCCTATCAATTGTGCTACAATAATGCCTTAAATTGATCGTTTGTGGGTCGAGTTGAGTTAAGCTCGGGTGGCTGATTCATGCATATTTTTGTCTGTTGTGGAGTGCGGATTGGCTTTCATAACAGGTAAATGTACTTGTATAGCGCCTTTATAGTCTTCCTACCCCTCAAAGATAACCAACCCACACATACAGAGAAGGCAGAACCTTCGGGAGCAATCTGGGGTTAAGTGTCTTGCCCAAGGACACATCCACATGGACTGGAGGAGCCGGGGATCAAACCGCCAATTTTTTGATTGGGAGACGAAAGTAGATTGAAGATCTTGCCGATACTCCTAACATAACTGTCATCACTTCATATCCTTCTCTCATCCCAGAACACACAAATTCAATGTTTTAATGCCTGTATGGTGTAGAAAGAAAAATCACTTGACATTGTCATTGCAAAAAAAAATGTAAAAGATGGAAGTGCCACAGAATAAAATGAGAACATTGAGAAAACTTGATAATGAAAATCAAAACAATTTTAAACGTTTAATTTGAAGAAAATTACACAACTAACCATTTCCTGAGTTGGGAAGTCATTCTTGTGGCTTTGGTATGTTCACTTTAAGTCATTATGTGGAAACAATATTGACGCAACAAAGAATTTATTATGTGATTGCTTAAACAGCACGTTAGCTGTTTTTGAGTTGTTGCTTCGATTGTTATGGGGCGTTCATGTGCATTTTTCCCAGTTTGGAAGTAATTTCTCTGATTATTCTGACACCACATGAATGCTGCACAAATGCCTCATCTCACAGCGCTTAACAAATAAACAGACAAACCCAGCTGAAAACACAGCCTCCTTACTGGAGGTAACTAACTGTATGTTGACCTAATGTTAGCAGATGTGTTTTCTTGTTGAAATATGATTATCACGATTCTTGTATGTAGGTTTTGGCAGGCAGCTGCCGTCCCTTCTTCCTGGTACTGCATGCCAGCACTCTTGGTAGGGTCAATGCAGGTATAAAAAGAACCCTGACCCACAGATCACTACTTAAAAGGCTTTGATTGTGAACATATCAGATGTGGTATATTTCAAAATGTTTACTCTCAAAAAAAGCCAACATGTTTTTTTGAAATATCACTGCAGGCACGTCCCATCACGACAGCTTCGACAGCCCGTTCTATTTTGGGAAATCATATTAATATGGACAGGTACAGGCTTGTTGGCTGCTTTCAGCCAGCATTGAGGTATAAATAATTAGGTTAAAATAATTTTATCTGCTGCAAATAAGTTTTATGTCTATATATTAATCATTTTGGCGACCAGGTAAAGTGCACTCAGGGCACTCTAGTCGATTAAGTTAATCTAGAGATAAAGTGCAGATTTTTTTTTTATTAGCGTACATGGGATTCTTCTCATCCTGGTCAAATAAACTATATCCATCGTAAGATGGTCAGGGTTTTTTATCAGCCACTCTTTGAACCTGCCTGGAGTGTCCCAGAGACACACTGCACTAAGAATTGAGCCAAGTGGGAGTAAATAAAGGGAAAATAAAAGGGGGCCAAGCACCGAACCCTGCGGAACCCCATGTAATAAGCGGGACAGTCCATCGCTCTGTTGTCCCCCTCACTGATAAAATGTTGCGCTCTGCGTAGGAGAGTTCTAACCCCTGACCTTTGACGATGTAAGTGGCTCTTAGGATTGAAATGGAGGCACTGATCAGAATGGATTTTACATGTTACTTTCATCTCGCTTTACGTTCATATTAGAATTGTACCAAATAATACTGGCTTAATCTCCTTTTGTCAACAATGTTGAGAACACCATTGTCTTACTTGAATAATTTTTATTAGAATTGTCAATGGATAAAAACATGTTAACTTCCAGTGTTGTGGGTTCTGGATGTGTAGAAAGGCTGATTAAAAACATGTCACATGAGTTAACACATCATACCACACCCACAGGGGCGCTGACCAGGCGCCCCTGTGGGTGTGGATATACTGTACATATTTATTCCTGTTCTATCTTTATTTTGTTGTATAGTATGTGTATTTATTGTCTG
Organism: Anoplopoma fimbria; assembly: GCF_027596085.1. NCBI lineage: Eukaryota > Metazoa > Chordata > Actinopteri > Perciformes > Anoplopomatidae > Anoplopoma > Anoplopoma fimbria. The sequence goes on along the minus strand of NC_072459.1, from coordinate 18,412,247 downwards.
TGTAGTTGTATAGTATGTGTATTTATTGTCTGTGTAGTTGTATAGTATGTGTATTTATTGTCTGTGTAGTTGTATAGTATGTGTATTTATTGTCTGTGTCTGTGTAGTTGTATAGTATGTGTATTTATTGTCTGTGTCTGTGTAGTTGTATAGTATGTGTATTGTTTATTGTCTGTATTTATTGTCTGTGTAGTTGTATAGTATGTGTATTTATTGTCTGTGTCTGTGTAGTTGAGCTGCTGCAACACTTGAATTTCCCCTATGGGGATCAATAAAGGAATATAATAATATAATAATAAGATCACACTGTCATACATTGGGCCTCATTCAAGAACTGAGTGATTTAGGAGAACTTGCTGCCGTCATCAATTTCTCTTATTTAAAATTTTCTTGTAGGTACAACACAACTTACGAGTGGTCCAGACCTGTGCGATTAGTCTGCTGTTTTCCAAACCTACATTTTTTACCAATGGATTATATATTTCATTAATTGGCGTGTCATGGCTGACTTGTTTCTTTTTGATGCCTTAGCACATCTGAAGAGAGCGTGTCTGTAGACAGCGTCCTGATATTGGCAGACAGATGGAGGGTTCTACGCCTGCATCTTGCAATAAGTGACAGTGAACATCACCTATTACTGCCTGTATTTTTCTGTCCATGGTCGTTATGGAGACTTCCCCTAGATGACCCCCTCCTGTTGCATTCATTGATCACCTTGCTGGGAAGAAACGTTTTTTACATATCACCATTTCTTCTTCATTTCCAGTACAACCCTCAGGTGACACGGCCTTAACCACACTCGTTATTTTTCTCTTTTGGCTTTAGTGGGTCTGTCCTTATGCTGTTAGATTTTACTTTACAGACAAGCATGACTTGTCCAACATTTGGTGCCCGTTTTATGAATGAACAGTTCAACACATATTGGGAAGGACTCATTTAATATGCATGTTCAACAATTATATGTAAACTATGATTTAGATGTAAATTGTGACATACACATGGCCATGTGGATTATAAAATCCACATGGCCTAAAAAATGTAAATCACGTGAATTGTTCACTGGTAGTTTTACATATATACAGCGGGTAAAATAAGTATTGAACACGTCACCATTTTTCTCAGTAAATATATTTCTAAAGGTGCTATTGACATGACATTTTCACCAGATGTCGATAACAACCCAAGTAATCCATACATACAAAGAAAACCAAATAAATAAATTCAGAAATTAAGTTATGTGTAATAAAATGGAATGACACAGGGAAAAAGTATTGAACACATGAAGAAAGGGAGGTGCAAAAAGGCATGGAAAGCCAAGACACCAGCTGAAATCTATCAGTAATTAGAAAGCAATCATGCCCCTTGTCAGTGCAAATTAATATCAGCTGGTTCAGTTAGCAGGTACAATTGTTTGTGTCAGAAAACGATAAGTAAAGCACTCAACCGCCGTGGCCTGTATGCACGCTCACCACGCAAGACTCCATTGCTGAAGAAAAAGCATGTTGAAGCTCGTTTAAAGTTTGCTGCACAACATTTAGACAAGCCTGTGAAATACTGGGAGAATATAGTCTGGTCAGATGAGACCAAAATTGAACTCTTTGGATGCCATAATACACACCATTTTGGGAGGTCAAATGGCACTGCACATCACCCCAAAAACACCATACCAACAGTGAAGTTTGGAGGTGGGAACATCATGGTGTGGGGCTGTTTTTCAGCATACAGCACTGGCAAACTTCATATAATTGAAGGAAGGATAAAAATCTGCTGCCATTTACCAGGATGATGAAGATGAAACGAGGGTGGACATTTCAGCAAGACAATGATCCCAAACACACAGCCAAGGAAACTCTCAATTGGTTTCAGAGAAAGAAAATAAAGCTGCTAGAATGGCCCAGCCAATCACCTGACTTGAATCCAATAGAAAATCTATGGAAAGAACTAAAGATCAGAGTTCATAGAAGAGGCCCACAGAACCTTCAAGATTTGAAGACTGTTTGTGTGGAAGAATGGGCCAAAATCACACCTGAGCAATGCATGCGACTAGTTTCTCCGTACAGGAGGCGTCTTGAAGCTGTCATTTCAAACAAAGGCTTTTGTACGAAGTATTAAATAAATTTCAGTAAGCATGTTCAATATTTTTTCCCTGTGTCATTCCATTTTATTGCACATAACTTAAGTTCTGAACTTATTTATTGGGTTTTATGTATGGATTACTTGGGTTGTTACCGACATCTGGTGAACATTTAGAAATATATTTACTGAGAAAAATGGTGACGTGTTCAATACTTATTTTACCTGCTGTAACATGATAGAATGAGTGACTGAGCCTAGGCCGAAAGATTCAATTTTTTATGGCATTGTCTTGTTGCTGCATCAATTTGTTGTTTTGTCTGTATGTCTGCTTGTCTGTGTGTTACATCTAGTAACAGAAAACAGACGAACACTACAGGACATAGTCTGCCCCCAGGAGTATTTGCACTGCTGAGGAAAGACCAGGACAACTCACAGGCTTAAGTGAGGCACAAACACATGAGAATCAATCAGACGATCCAGTATTGAACGAATCAGGGAGTTGGTTTTGATACATAAGAAATAATGAGGTCATAATTAGGAAAAGCTTAGGCTGGAGGAGACCACACAAATTAAATCTTATAAACTGACTGAGAAATACAGAATGAGGAGCGTCTGTGATGTCACTCTTAGGTTTCTGAGATGTACCTTCTGAAGCTGGCAGCTTGTGTTTACAGTGGCGTCTATTTCAGGTACAAAAATCTGAACTAAACCTGGATTACTTTTGCAACAGGGCATTCTTTAGACAGGCATTAGAAAACATTGTTGCTTGTTGTGGAGGCAGATTTCTTGGCAACGGGTGAGTGAGTGACTGGGGTTTAAATACTGAGGTGAGTAGGTGCAGCAGAGTGAGCAGGTGAGAGTGATTGAACTGATGAGGTGGGTGTGGCTGACAGGTGCACTGAATGAACTGATTAGGTGAGTGAGAGATAGAGTGCCAGGAGAGAGGGGGCAGAGCTGTGACGGGATGGTGAGGTGGGAGTGGCTGAGAGGTGAGTGTGATGCAGAGTGACATGGGAGTATGGAAGCAGAACTGTGACAAGACTTGTGCATGCTGAATCAAAATATTCCTCATCAAACAAACTCCAATACTACGATTCACCATTGCAACATGTAAATAAAAGGCTGAGCCTCCATTTTTATCAAGTGGAGGTAAAGATATTAATACATGTAGCCCATATATGGACTGTGCACATTTATCTAAATGAAAAGCCGGAGTGAGGAAAAGTATCAGATTGTGTCAGAATTGTCAATTTATTGATCATTTACCAGACTATGAACTGGTTGAGTTTGACAGCGTATTAGGCTGTAGTCTACTATACATTTTACATGTATTTGATCAGCTTTAATCTGATGTGGACAAAACACAGGAGCTAACTGGAGATGAAAAATATAGTTGCGCATAACATCAGAATTTAATATTGTAGTAGTATTGTAGTAGTTAGTAACAAACTAACATCCACAAAGGAATTTGATTTTGAGTAATGTTAAACCACTTTGATACGAAGTGAGTCAATGAGGAAATACAACAGCGTGTATGGCTCTGTAAGAGGAGATAGTCAACCTCACAGATTCTGTTACCATGGTAACTGACCCAGAGTTTAAGTAACCTCTCTTCTGGAACTGAAAATCCTGATTTTAATTCATCTCAGGGTTAACTAACTCAGAGTTTACACTAATCCTTCTTTCTGAAACAGGGCTATGGAGGCGGTGTTTGGAAGACTTTGGCATTTGCCAAGTAGGGGGGTACTCATGAATGAGTTGCATAATAGGAAGTGTTTTATTCATGGACCACGGAACAAATCTCCGAAAGGGTTGGGTCTTATTTCAAAGGGTGTGGAGGGGTGAGGGGTAAGGGGGTATACGCATTAAAACAGACATATGTATGTATTACTGAGTATTGAGTAACCTTACAGAAGACTTTTTAACTATGACATCCAGGCCAGGCGCCAGGATGAAGTGAATGAAGGGGCTGTTAAAAATTGCGAGGGAGTATTTTTTTTCATGAATAAAGATTCTTACAATTGCCCCAGAAAGGCTGACTAACAACTACTAATATTTATGCACAGTTAAAAATGCTAAAATGCTACACTCAACTGTTTATGTCCTGTCAAGTATTGCACATATTGTACTGTCCATAGTAGGGGGTTGTACTTCACATACAGTGTGTGTGAGTTAAAGTGGATAAGGGAAGGTGAGGGATTAGGCGAAGATTGCATAGTGGGCGGTCAGGGGATGAAAGGGGGGAACTAGGATGGCCAAATTTTGCTTTTTAGGCCAGCCACTAACCTACTGGCCCACTTTTTGGCTCTGATGTTGTGCAAAAAACTACCGGGATACCTGTTCTTGGACTGTTGGCTGCCTGGATGTGTGCAGGAAGCGTTCCAGTCTATGTTTGGTGTAGACAGAGGATGCAGTTACCACACGGTGATGAAGGATGTGAGTACACTCTTGATGGTGACCCTGTAGAACCGACCCTCTGATTGGAGAACTACCTTACTCTCCACTACGCCACAGTTACCACACGGTGATGAAGGATGTGATAGGATGACCCTGTGGGTGTGGACATTTGGACATCCCTGGTGACTGTGGTACCTCAAATTTGAACAGACTCAACCATATTTACAGCTGTGTTGTTGATGAGTAGTGGGGAATGTGGAGGTCATTCATTCATTCATTATCCGTTACCGCTTATCCTGGTCAGGGTTGCGGGGGGGCTAGAGCCGATTCCAGCTGTCATTGGGTGAAGGTAGGGTTCACCCTGGACAGGTCTCCAGACTATCACAGGGCTGACATATAGAGACAAACAACCATTCACGCTCACATCCACACCTAAGGCCAATTTAGAGTCTTCAATTAACCTAAGCTGTATGTCTTTGGACTGTGGGAGGAAGCCAGAGAACCCGGAGAGAACCCACGCTGACACGAGGAAAACATGCAAACTCCACACAGAAGGCTCGCCTAGCCCGGTGCCCCGGGCCCCTCTTGCTATGAGGCGACAGTGCTAGCCACTACACCACCGTGCAGCCCTATGTGGAGGTCAGTGTTTCTGAAAGTCCATGAACATTTTCACCGTTCTGTTGACATTGGGCTCTATGTTGAAAACTAACCCTAAAAGGTTCCTCGTCCATAAATCTCCGAAGTCAAGGGGCACTGACCAAATGTCTCTATTTGACGAGTTGGGAGTGAGAATGTGTTGGGTCGGCCGATTAATCGTTGTCTTTGATGAGGTCTAGGATCGTGGTGTCATCAGCAAACTTGACAAGCTTCATGGAAGTGTGGCAGGAGGTGCAGTCATTGGTGAACAGGGAGAACAGATATGCGAACTTCTGGAGCTCCGGTGTTGGTGATGCGCAGGGCAGACAGGTGACTGCCAAGCCTCACCTTTTGCTTCCTGTTTGTCAGGAAGTAGTCTACTCACAGATGGGGCAGCTTGGCACGCAGATGATCATGGAGGATAGTCTCCTGAACTTAAAAACATGAACAGAGCTCTGACATAGGTGCTGCAAGTCTCCAAGTGCTGAAGTATGTGGCGGAGGCTGAGGGTAACAGCATCATCCGTAGATCTATTGGCTCTGTAAAAAGGACAAGATAAGTATTGCGAAGCACTTCATTACTGCAGATGTTAAAGCATTGGGTCTATAGTCATTCAGGCATGTAAATCTGTTTCTGTCTGGAACTTGGACAAAGGTGGATGGCTTGAAACAAAGTGGCAATTAGAGATGGTATGAAAATGAATGAGAAAAGAGATGGGAGCTGGGCGGTGCAGTGCCTCAGTGTGGCCGGGGAGACATCATCAGGTCCTGGGACTTTTCTTGAATCCAGCTGTGTGAAGAGCTATTGAATGTCCTCTTTGAAGGTGTGAGAGAAGAGAAGGTAGGGGGGAGGGGAAAGACGGTCACACAGTCACACAGCATGTGTGATGGGAGACCTCTCAAACCTAGGGTAAATGTTGTCAGGTCATCAGCCAGCCTGTGAGATGGGGTTATTGCAGGGTTGATTGCAGGGCTTTTTTATTGTAGTTTGTCATAGTTCTAAGGGGATGTCTACACTACTACGTTTCCGTTTGAAAACGAATATCTTTTGCTGCGTTGGCACCGAGCGTCCACACTATACCGGAGTTCCCTAATTCGTCAAGTCCTTACCACGTGACCCTTTCCCGGAAGAAAACAAACAACAACAGCTTTGATTACAGATTGACTACCAGGTTAATTCAGCATAGATAACTGATTACAGGCATTGCTGACCTTGCTTTCTTTACTAGCAGCTGTTGCTCAGTTAAATTCTGCATTTAATAATTCTACTACTGCCGACATGCAGAGGAATCAGCTGTTATTGGAGCGATTAGCGAGCGGCGTGTCCAGCGACGTTATAAGCCCTCCGGAGCAGAGGTCTGAAGTCATGATTTGAGGCTTTGAGGAGGGAGCTGGACGCAAAACGGAGGATGTGCCTTTTCTAATTAATGCTTATTTTGTTCTCCACAACTATTGCGAAGATCAAGGAACAAAATAATATATGCTTTCTAGGACAACATAGACTTCATCCACCGGCAGAGCTACGAGTGAGAGAACAGACAACGAAACTGAGAGGAAATGAATGAGAGACGTGTGTTGACCAAATGTATGGACCCATAATCTAGTAAACTTTGTTTAGTAACTGTTCATTTTAAAATACATTTGATGTCTATGTGGGAGAGATAGAGCAAGGCCTGCAGTGTTGTAACTAAGTTTAAAAAATTCAACTTCTAAAACCTTCCACGAAATTTGTCTGAGTTTATAGAGGAAGATTTGAGAGGAAGTTCTTAAGTATCAAGCACGACCGTTTTTTATTATTATTAAAGAGTAGTATAATACTGTTGTATTATCTGTGACCAAGCAACCAATGTACTTCCTGTTTACACCAGCACCTGTATGCCCAGTGTACGTGAATGATCAAACGCCCGTTTGGACAGAGATCCAGAGATAAGGGTGGATGTAACCTAAGTGTTCTTCCAGATAGCTCCAGGATCGTTGGTGCTTGAATCACTGTCTAGCCTGGCTATGTATACCTCCTTGGTAGATTTATGCCAAGATACCTCTAAACGACTTTAAAAGTCGTCAGATTGTTTTTTTGTCCACACTGACACAACTTGCTCTGAAATCTGGCCTCTTGAAGTCTTTGTGGTTTTCATACTACATGTCTGATGGGCTATAGGGGGTCACACACTACCCCTATGAGGTTGCCAAATTACGTTTCGTCTTTAAAGCACACCCAAGAATTGACACAAGCATAGCTTAGTCATTGTTGTTGATGTTGTTTATGGCACACGTGTTCACATAATAGCTTGTTTCCACAAGTCTTTATATTTCCCCTATCTGGTTCAGTCACTGTGTTATGTTTATTCATGCAAACATCCAAAACCCTAGGTGCAACAACAGCTTTGTTACATGTAAATGAGACACATTGCACACACAAGTAGGCTACAGGCGAGGTATCCTGGATCATATTGGCTGTAGCTCCCCGACAGTCCCTCCAACAGATAGGTCTGCGATGCACCAGCAAGACACTCCCCTTGTGTCTTTGAACAGTTCACAAATAGTGCTCTTTTTGCCTTCTGATCTGGGACTTTTTTTCTGGGAGTTCCAAAAAGGTGACCGGAAAATCAGGGTTGAAGCCTTGTAGTGTGAACAAAGCGTTAACGGCCTTCTTGAGGCTCTGTCTAGACAGCCCGAATGTATCCATGTCACCTGCCTTGTATGCTTATTGTCTGAACTGTTGGTGAACCAGGGCTTGTGGTTATTGTACCTTATGATGGTTTTGGTTGGGAGGCATACATGAAATTAATTAATATACGTGCATACAGTGTCAACAAATGCATGGTTTGTCCTCAAGGCCTTTCAGAGACCCGAAGTCAGTGGACTTCATGCACTACAGAGTCTCCTCTCTGTAGTCCTGGATGGTTAAGCCCTACTCAGTTGCTGTCTGTCAGGAAGAGAGACACCTATGATCCTTTCTTCAGTTTTAACTATTCTCTGCAGGTTTGAGACTTTTGCATTTTCCGTACCAGGCATTGAAGTTTGTCAAGATGCTCTGAGAGATTCCTCTGTAGAATGTGTTCATGCTGGGTCAGTCGCTGCAGGTAGTGAAGGTTGGCCTGCTGCTGGGCCCTCTTGCACTTGGTCGGAAGACAAGAAAAGCGCTATACAAGTACAGACCATTTACCATTTGTTGAGAGCTGTGGTGTTGGTGGACCAGGTGAGGTTGTCCACAATGTGTACTCCCAGGAACTTGGTACTGCTCTTTCTCTCAACGGCAGTGCAATTTATGGTCGGGAGATGCTTACTGTGGCTTCCTCTGAAGTCAGTGACCCCCTCCTTTGTCTTCCAAACGTTTAAGGATAGGTTATTGGCAAGATATGTTGTCTGGCCCTGCGTTCTTCCGGGGGTTGGTCCTGGATAGGGTTCTCTCACTCACTCTTGCCGGGGCTATTGGGTTGTGGCAAGGCTATCAGTACAGGTGTGCTTTTTGAAGCTTAAAGGCTTGCATAAAAGTTATTTAACCGGTGTGCAAGTAAGAGGTCACTATCACACACTTATGGTAAGGCTTTGAGGTCTGTAATGATGGTTGTTGATATTCAGGGTGAACTGTCATTTTGGGACAGACTATCCTTGGCTTCCCGAGAGCTGCACTGTCACCTGCTCTGAAGGCAGCGTCTCGGGTCCCCAGCAGGCAGCGGACCTTCCCTGTCATCTATGGTTTCTGGTTGGAGCACACAGTGACCGTCTCAGTGGCTGTTTCGTCATCAATACACTTATAGACGGCACCGTGGTGGTTGTAGGTGGCTGTAGGTGGCTGACTCACTGAATATGCTTCAGCCTATTGTCTCCATGCTATCCTTATAATGAGGTCATCCCCTCAGGCCACACTAAATTTTCAGACCAGTTCACCTGAGATCTGTATGCAAGTCTGAGGACCTAGGTGTAGGCGGTGGTATTTGCCTTACATGGCTTCTTTGAGCTGGTTTAAACATTGTCCAGAATGTGATGTTGCAATGATTATTTGTAAAACTTAAGCAGCTCTGTCTTTAAGTTAGCATAGCTGAAATCTCCCAATACGATTAAAAATGCATCAGTGGGGGCTGTTTGCTGCTCAGTGATGGTGTTGTGCAGTTCATTCTTAGTCTCCTTAGCATTAGAGCGTGGGGGGTATACACAGTCCCAAAAATAATAGCTGTAAACTTCCTTGGTAGACATGGTCGTTTCTTCAAAATCACGAACTCCACTAGTGCTTAGAGACAACTAAGGCATCATGTTTTTTGATATACACACACAAGCCCCCCTGCAGGACTTACCAGACAGTGCTATTATTTTGTCTGCTCTGTGAAGAGAGAATCCATTTAGCTGGGCAGGGGTGTCCAGGAAGTTTTAGTTCAGCCATAAAAACAAAGACACAGCAGTCTGTCATCTAATGCTGTGTAGTCTTCTGTAGTGTCAGAAAATCCAGTTGCTTATTCAGTGAGCATACATTTACCATAGGATAGACAGCACAGTCGGTTGTTTGGGGCAGGCTTTTAGCCTTTTAGCCTGGATACGACTGTGCTTACTGCTTATGACTTCCATTCTATTTAAATATAAATTTGATTTATTTGTATAGCCCAAAATCACAAATCCAAAATTTGCCTCAGAGGACTTTACAATCCCTACAGCATACAACATCCTCTGACCTTGGACCCTGGCATCTAAAAAGGAATGTATGTTGGTGAGGCCGTGGTACCCGAGCCTGGTTGGCGCCGCAGCCCGAGTGACTGTAGCTTTACCACTAGGACACTTGTATGGTCAGGATAGGTGATCTGCCGATATGCAACAGAAGCAGTTGGGTGTCTGCCAGGGCTGTCTCTGTGAGTACGATTAGCAGACGCAGACAAAGACTCACATGAGTAGCACTCAAACACAAAAACATTCGAGCTGTGAGAAGCCGCTGCAGCAGTGCGCCATTCATACTGAATGTGGACTAAGTCAACCTTTTGGGATCCGTCTATTGATTTTTTTCTTATTACATTTTGTATTTTTTTTTTTAATAGAAACATGAAGGGGTTAATAGCCTTTATCATGAAGAAACCTTTTTTGTTCAGTTTTTTTTTTTTTTTTAAGTTTTGGTGTTTTTGCATGACTCAAAAAGTTTTTCCAGCAAATGATGGCACTTCAGATAGAGAGAGGATCTATTGTGGCTGCAGTCAGCATCCTCGATCGCCTGCAGTAACACATGTCAGAGAACTTCAATTCATCAAGAGGAGAGAGAGAAGGAGCGAGGGAGAGAGAGAGAGAGAGAGAGAGATCAGCGTTTTGTGCAAGAAAGAAAAAACATGCACCTAGACACACAGCTCTCTCTCTCTCACACACACACACACACACACACACACACACACACACACACACACACACACACACACACACCACATTAGAAACACACAGACAATTTTCTGCCTCCCTCACGCTCCAGTGATCGCAGTCACACTGACTGCTGGCTTGTTTCCACACACATACAGACACACACACACACACATGCATACATACTGAGTCAGACTCACACTTATTCACTCTCACACACACTCTGAGTCACACACACTGCAGCAGCCCCCCCTCTCTCTTAGCCCGCGCTCGTACCGCCTTCTTGCGAGCAGAAAACACTCGGGTCTCCATCGTACGGGACCGGCTGCTGCTTCCTTTGAAGCTCAATCTCTCTGCTCACTCTCTACCAATCAGCCCTTCTCTTTCTTTCTTTCTTTCTTTTTTTCTTTTCTTTTCTTTCTCTCTCTCTCTCTCTCTCTCTCTCTCTCTCTCGCTCTCTCTCTCTCTTTGCTCATCCTGCTGCTCCCTCTCCGCTCAGAACAGGGTTGTGTATTGTCGGGGGTTTGTGTTGTCAGCTAGCGGAGGGAACATGCAGCATCCTGGAGGAACATGCGTGGCGTTACCCAACGTGGACGCCTGTCCTCAGCTGTCTTGCGCCGCCCTCACCTTCATGTATTTACAGCAGGTGAGTGTGTGTATGTGTGTGTGTGTGTGTGTGTGTGTGTGTGTGTGTGTGTGTGTGTGTGTGTGTGTGTGTTTGTGTACATGAATCTTCATCTTGTGCACATGCCTTTGTCTGCTGCTGCTGCTGGACATGGGAAGTGGAGTGGAACAGAATGACTGCAGCTCTTACTTGCAGGGCAAAATAAGAGAATCACAAAGAGTGTTTGAATGTGCAGCATCTGTTAATGCGTAGTGTCAGTTTGTGCCAGTTTGAGAGGCGTCAGTCCTCCTCGTCCTGCCATCATGCTGAACTGAGTTCAACTGATACCGGGGCTCTCCTCCACTTCTTTGAAGATGAGGCAGGCAGGGGGAAGTCTACATCCAGGAAAGGTCCAGTGATGTTGACGTCTGTTAGGAGGAGAGACAGTGGGTCAGGACCTGCCTGCTCTATACTCTAGTTTGTTAATATCCTTAATAAGCATAATGTTTAGTACCACGTTAAAAGAGTCTAAGCACTGAATACTTTGTCTTCAATTTATTACATTAATCAGACTGTTGCGTGGATCAGAACCCATAATTCATTGTGTTGTTGTCAGTTGTAACTGTGATATTGTGACCCTAATCATATGTTTATATATTTTTTGTTGGATGAAGTCGAGGTCAACACCCACATTTATTTATTTTTCTGTGACCAACTCTTAGTGCTACACAATGGTGTTTGATTTTGTAAGTCGTTTTAAAGGAATAATTGCAATATGAAAAGGATATAGTTCAAGTTTGAATGCAGAAATTGCTTTGCAATTTTATTTTCAATGCAGTGTTTTCAAATAGTACACTAATGCACATAAAAACATAACATAATAACGTAAATACAGGTTAGATATTTCAATATACTGTATAGTTTATGTACGTATTATTTTCTCTCCTTTACTTATTGTATCTGTACATAGCTTTCCAAATGTGATTTGATCATTTCCGCTGTGCTTACGTTTTTGGTTTAGTAGTGTACAGTCGAGTTTTGCTGGCTGCATATTTTAAAAACTTAGTCAAGTGAAAAAAAGAATTGCAGTGGTTATTGACAGTAGCTTGGCTATCTACAAATGGCAGGTTAGTGCAGGATGTCCAGTGGTGTGCCAGTGATGATTCTCTCTGATCAATCAGTGGTCTGCAGAGTTGTATATATGATACAAATGGTAAATGGATTTAATGATTTGATTTTAATATTGGAAACTACAAACTTCCATGCAGTTCATGGTGTTCTGCATTTTCAAACATTCTGGAAGCTAATTATTGTACTTTTTTAATGTAAGGATGAATTTCCTGTCAGGTCATGCTTGTTATAGCAGCCACATGTATGGAAGCATTGTCGCAAGTGGAAACTGGTTCAACTACTGTTGCAGAGAGATTAGAATAGTTGTTTTCTTACATTTTGTGAACCCATACGAGTTCACTCTGCTGTTACACAAAGAACGGGCCTACTGATGTTAATCCATGTGATGAGGCATAAAGGCTCAAACAGTAATAAACGTACTTCCTTACTGAGTGGATTTTTAGAAATATTTCTGTTGTTTGCTCCATCAAAGAAGAGATTGATGAATGATTACCACAAATTTTTTTCTTCTTTATTTTTAATTTACTGTCTCCTCAAGTACATAAGGTTTGTGTGCGTGTGTGTGTGTGTGTGTGTGTGGAATAATGCCTTTACAAGCAGCCTTACTCTGAATAAAGGAGCTGTGGAATGGAAACATGATCATGTTTGTGGGAGCAGTGTTTACACCTTGCAGGCTGCTGTTCACTGTCCTCATGTTCCTGCATCATTACACAACCCACGTATCAATCATCAGCTGGGAAGAGTCCCAGTAGATGGCACTACACCGTTACACATCCATCGCTGAGTGTTCCATTCGGTACCGGGGACTATTTCCTGCTATATAAAAACAGCTGCACTAAATGAACTTGTTTGCATCTGCAGAGCTCGGGCAAGGAGAGCAGTGAGAACATGAAATAGAAATATGACGTTTGACAATCATTTTTTCCAGGAAGTGTTATTGCATGTACTGCAGTGAAACAAAAAACAAAACATAGGTTATTTGGTTCTTCATGTGGAGTAAATGAAAACAATCAAATACAAGCCAAATCCCTTGAATAAATATGAATTGATGAGAAATAATTAAGACATAGATCCTGGGCTGAGTTTAGTTCAGAGAGATTTTGGCTCTGACTGATAGGGAAAACATTTGTATAAAATGTAATAATTGTTATTATTAAATTGAAATGTAGTCAAAGATGCTTTACAAATGTACTAGAGAAAAAAATAAATGTTATTGTGCTGGGAGGACTGGATTACAGCTGCTGGAAAGCCCACCTTAGTCTGGGACAGGGGACCACTAGAGGAGATCAGACTGGTTCTGTGGAGAGTAGCTACGCTTTTCAGGCCTTGTAGGCAGTGAGGAAGATGTTGAAGTCAATATGGAATATGATGGTGCGCCTGGATTTGATAAAAGCATAAATGAGCGTGTCTTTGGCAGGAAGTGACCGTTTGAGAGAGAGGCGATTTTGCAGAAGGCTTTTTTTAAATCTGATTTCATACAATAATATGAATGTTATTTTTTAAAGTGATAATGAATTGTATGACATATCTTTAGCAGTAAAAAAAAATTCAAAAAAGGAAAGCAGGTATGTATGTATGTATATAATCCTAAATGTTTGTGTTTTCTTCTTATTACCTATTTCCTTTAGTTTATCTATTTCCATTTTCCCCTGCTAATGTACACATCTTTGCACCAAAATAAGACTTGAACTAAGGTTCTTCTTCACCTCAATTCAGAGCTTTTTTTATTATATTGACATAATCGCCTGCGAATATGTCAATATCGTTTTTAAATTGAGGATTATGTTGCACCTATACTTTATTAAGGTAATAAAATAACGGCAAACAATCCATTACTCCCACATTGTCAACAGCAGTGCATTATAGCTCACAAGTGGTCACTGGAGACACATTCTGGCCCCTGGAGATAACCGGACCCTGGTGTTAACTGGCCCCTGGTGATTGGATCAACCAAGACGCATGTAAATGTCAATGTGAACGGCCTCTGAGCCGCTGGTTGACTTCTGTTATACGGTTTGATGTTCCACTCTGTCTGAACATCAAGCCACATGACCACCATTATGCTCTTTTCATCAGACGTGCACTGTTTAAAAGATGAAAGTAGTTTTTTTTATTTCTTGATGTTATTCAAAACCTTTTCTAATGAATAAGTAATGGTAATGGCTAATACAATAACACGAGCATTACACAAAGAAACATGAAGTGAAATACATTTTATAAGCTGATGTTTACACAACCTTTTATTTCTATCATACCGTGTCTGCAGTCAGAATGTAAGGAGTTGGTGGGAACGCCGTGTGATTTTATGACCCAGTTTTGGAGCACATCGGAATTGTGGGCCTTCTGCCGCCGCGTCTGGAACCAGAGAAAGAGAGAGAAAGAAATTGCAAAGAGAGCGAGTAAGAAGAAAATCAAAGTGTGACGGAGCAAAAGCCTGAAGCAGAGGAATATTTTAACGGCGCTCTGGGATGAAAGAGCTAAATGACGAGAAGAGAAAATGGCTTCTGCAATCTGACAATTTGTCATTAAGCAACTTTCCTCCATTAGTCTCATTCCTTTATCCAGCTCTTTCATCCCTCTCTACCCGCTGAGAGAGAGTGTGTGTGTGTGTGTGTGTGTGTGTGTGTGTGTGTGTGTGTGTGTGTGTGTGTGTGTGTGTGTGTGTGTGTGTGTGTGTGTGTGAGTGTGAGAAAGCCTTTGTTTTCAGATAGCAATGTTCGAGTATTCCAGATTGTGCTAATGTGTTGGCATGTTTTGCCAGAGCATCGTGCGTTAGTGTGTGTGTGTGTGTGTGTGTGTGTGTGTGTGTGTGTGTGTGTGTGTGTGTGTGTGTGTGTGTGTGTGTGTGTGTGTGTGTGTGTGTGTGTGTGTGTGTGTGTGAGCCTTGCCTACACAGGGAATCTGGGTCTTTGAAGCTATATATAGTCCAGCCATGTAAGACATTTTGAATACATCTGAAGGCCTTAGGGGATTCTGTGTGTGCGGATATATTTTCACAGCACCGCACATTCATTATTTTTTGATCTACATTGTGATTCACCCTCCGACGATTTCTCCTTTTTTTTTTCAACACATGTATCTTCTTTCCAGAAAGCTCAACAGTCTATCAGAGTGGAATCACTATGTACACACAGTCGATGCAGTCAATCTTTAATCATGTTCACATCATGGTCCCCTGCTCACAAGTGTGCGTGTGTTGGGGAAAATCAATTATGCTCGCAGCCAAGAGCAGAGAAGAACTGTGACCTTTGTGAAATATTAGTGACAGTGTCATAGGAGTAACTGCTCTGTATTATAGCTGTTACTGTTCCATATGATGTTCACATATTTGTGAAAAGGATGATAAGAAGCATTTTTGCTCCCTTCTAAACAGAAATGATATTTTCCTTCAGTAAGTATTTCCAGTGTTTCCCCATTAAGCTATTTTCAATAAAACCCACCACTTCCTGCTAAGGTTTCACTTTAAAAGCCGACCTGGGAAGAGGTAGATTATTACATTTTTTTACCCAGACTATCAAGGCTTAACGCAGACTAATTTGGGCTGAAACAGGACTTTCTGGGATTGAACCCAGACTACCCTGGCCTGAAAGCTAGGGTGTTTGCATTTTAGGAGCACTGGAGTGTACTTAATTATATGAAAACTGCTAACATAAAATGTAATTTGAAACAGTAATGTGAAGACAATTTCTCTGGACAAAATGTACATGTGCTGGAACAACAAGTCGGTGCTTATCTGTTAACAAACAGTGAGGAATAAATGACAACACCTAGCACCACATAGTGTTTACCATGGAGCTTTTATTAGTATCTGTATAATATCTAGTTTTAGGAGATGCTTCAATCTTCCCTCAAACAAAGCTGTTAGAGCCTCTGACAGACATTTGTTTATGTCCCTTTTTTTTTTACACTTTACAGTGTCCTTGAGTTAAATGTGTATATATTTTAAATGTTATGATTATTGTAACACTTAACTAACAACTTGTACATGCTTTCTAACTACCTTAATTAATCATGAATTGCAATATTAATACACATTTATGAAACATCTATTAACCCCCTAACCATTAGTGCTCGTGTAAATCATTATATCTATAAATGAGTAAATAAATGTCGATCTAAATTATATATTAATTATTAACTTACACTTATTTTTATGAACCATTAACAACTCCTAAATAATTGGTTTGTAATTAATATAAACCTTAATTTAGAAATGGGGAATACATCATTTATAAAGTATGAAAATAAAATAATCATCACATTATAGATGAGTTTATTAATCGAGAAAAAAACATTAATTAATCTGCTCTCGTTAGCAGAAGGAACGTAAATTTGGTGATTCCTGTGTTTTAAACAGTGGCAGGTAGTGTCGCCAAAAACTAAACTCCAGTAGAAGACCTGTTACTTTGCAAAAAAGTATTCAAGAAGAAGTAAAAGTATAGTCATCAAAATAAATATTTGAATGAGAGTACATATGTATTTCCTGAAAATATTATTTGAGTAGTCAGTAATTCAAGAAATATTCAAATCAATTATAAACTTTTCTTTTCTTGATGTGGATTTGTCATGAAATGACAAGTTATCATCTCCTGACAATATCCACAGTCTGTTTCTCTCCAGTGTACTCAATAAATAGTACATTAATATTATACAACAATGAGTTCATCGATAAGTAAATCATTTCTTCTATATGTATATATATTTGTCCACCAGTGTTCCTATAGAGGAGCTGCTTGTGCCATGTTATTCCTTCAGTGACCGTCTAATCGGTTCATATTTAGGACTTTCTTGAATTTGCTATTTTGTTCCTTTTGCCATAATTCTGTACATTTCTAATTCCACTTCTAAGCACATTTACATTTCATTCCCATTTAAATCAGGGAACACCATCCTAAAGTCTTGTGAGAAAAACAAATAGTGAATATTAGGTTGAGATTGGTATTTCCTTTTGAGAACATGAGTTGTATTTGTACCAAGAAATCTGAAGTGGAATGTAGCCATTTTACAATATTTAATAAGAGAATCATTCCTCGAAATGTCAATTACTGCATGTGTGTATGTGTGTCACTGATATGGCTGAATGAGTGTGTATTTCCTGTTCTGAGGTGCTGTGTCATTTGCTAAGCATTGCCGTTGTCCATTTCATCTCTCACTCTCTTTCTCCCACTCACGTGCACGCACACACAGTCCAAGGCTGTGTTCATGTAACGACAAGCCAGAGCTGCACGGATGAATGGAGTGGGAGATGGAAAGAGAGAGAGCGGAGGAAGAGGGATAGAGAGAGAGCGGTGAAAGGATAGGATGAAGAAAGGGGATTAAAAAAGAGAGAGCACATGAGAAGTAGGCCAAAGGCAACCAACTTCTGTCTGCTCTGTTCAAAAACTAATTTCAACGCGCTGTTTAAAGAGGCAGGTAGGCAGCTGTGGTAGAACATTCAGGGGACGGGCTGGATGCTGCTGGCAGCATACTCCCAGACTGTATGTGACAAATTACATTTTATTTTTTTTGTAGGCTGCACAATTAATTGTTAGTCTAAAAAAATGTCTTATCCTTGTCTTTTTTTCTCAAAAAGTTCACCAGACTGATGCATTTGACTCTAAAAACGCAGCCTACAAAATGTATGATGAAAATTCCAGCATTATTTCATTTAGCTAAATACTTCGCAGGAAAAAAAATGGCAATGTCCGTATTGTGCAGCTCTAATTTGTACATTAGCAGGAAGGTAGCTCAACATAGAAGAGACCACAGTGCTCTGTTGGCTCAGTTCTCTTCAACAACATGCAGCTCAGGGCAATACACATTTCAGCATCCACTCAGAGCTCCAAAATCATCATAAAACTCAATCAACAATTCTCTGTTAGTATGAGCATTAGAAAATTCCTGACGGTAGGATTTATTGCAGGACTTTGTTTTAGCTACCTCATAAACTGGTACACAAGCACCCCTATACATGGAAAAATATACTAACAATACATTTCAATTCCTACAGTGATTCTCTGAAGCACAGTGGAGACTGTTTTTTCTCCAGGGCTGACGTTGATGCTTCAGGGCTAACCTCCTTTACTTTACCCAGAAGTGAAGAACAAGACACAGGGACTATACTTGATTCATAATAATCTGCAGCATTTATTCGGAGTCAAACTGAAAAAAATAACTGAACCTACAGTGTAGGTATCAGTTTCTCCATAAATGTTACCCTGATCTCCACATCACTAAGATAAAGTGTATAGAAGAAGCAAAGGAGTGAGCGATCTTGCTTCCTTCCCATCTTTGTTAAGAGTTGCACATGTGCAGTACTGATTGGACAGGATGTACAACGCAGATGGCGACTCCACCAATCATATCTTTCACAAATGAACGTTTTCTCATGGGACACAATTCCATCCACGCTGACAGTCTGGACTAAGGAAGTGCTCTACTGAAAAAATGTCTGTGTCAACCCTGACACATTAAGAATATAGAGTGTGTTATTGGTTCTGTTATTGCCACTGGTTCTGTCATTGATAGCATTGAAAGCTCTTTTTTATTATGTGTCTTAGTCAGATATGTGACCACAATAAACAAAACATTGCTATTTGTTCTACATTCAATTGCATTTATTCACAAAATATTTACACGTTTTTTTTTTCATAAATAATCTTCAGTAATGTGGATATGATGACCAAATAGGTAAAGATTTATTATAAAAGAGCTAGAACAGCAAGTTCAGAAAAATTACATTACATCAGTTTACTGTAATGCAGATAAAGGCAACACTTTTATTAAGATATCCAAAATCGAGTCTAGTCTCATATCAGGATATCAATATGATACGGATATATTTTCCAACTTCATACTGAGCTTTTCCTGAAAGGAGGTACTCTCATAACATATGCGTCAAACTGTCAAACTACACTACAATATATTGAAACATCACGTTTAAAACACATTTACAGGAAAAAATAAAAACAGTGGCAGCAAAAACTATGATTTTAGAGCTCCACCAAAATGTCTCAAATGATGCATTCAGAGTAGCTCATGTGCGTTTCAGGGGACACTGCTGAGTCCGGCCTGGAGCTGGCCCGAGTCGACCCGTATGGTTTTATCTGACTTGGTTTAGTTTGGGAATGTGGACACGGGCAGATTTGGGCTGAAAATTAGCAGCTTCGTACCGAGAATCGACCAGTGCACCAGAGATGGGTCACATTGGCACACAAACAAACACACGCTGTAGGATTATTTTGTGTGTGTGTGTGTGTGTGTGTGTGTGTGTGTGTGTGTGTGTGTGTGTGTGTGTGTGTGTGTGTGTGTGTGTGTGTGTGTGTGTGTGTGTGTGTGTGTGTGTGCCACACTGTGTTGTTGGTGTTTGAATGCTTACAATCCAGCTACCTGCATTTATAATATATGATGGGCCCAGACTAATATGCACAAACACACATACATTTCTACATTACTAACGCTATACAAAGGCAGATGTGGACCTCTCTTTAGGGTAATTTTGATAAAAACCAAAATAGAATGGAATATTCACCTTTCAGGTCATCCTAATGAATATTACTGCAAATGTGCTCTTTAATTGTTTTAAAGAAATTGCAAAGAGGAGACTTGCATCATTGAGTGGCTTCTGTCTATCAAAGAGGGGACCTCCAAACCCTGCAGTGGAACATTCTTTCACCTTATGAGTGTTAGTTTATCACAAATACTTTCTTTTAAAAATGGATTATGAACTTTAATGTTAGCTATATTTTAACCTTTTCTGTCATAAAATTATTACAAAATATCTGAATTAACTTGGTTAAATTAGTAAACATGAACATCTCTCCCTATAAACGAAAACTAGAGTGCTAAATTTTGATGCCTTGTTTGCACCAACAAGGATTCATTTTGAACCCCAAATTAAATCATGTTGCACCAGACTTAAAACTTTTTTAAGATTTGATTCAATTTAAACAACTTTTTGAGATGGGTTGAGCAGAATTATCAAGTTCCCTGAAGAAAGTAAAGGGACGGACATGAGTTCAATGGTGCTGCTGAATAAATGACAATGTTCCGAATCTGAACAGGAAGACTGGACCAACAGGCAGCCTTATTTGTCCCACTGTGAATGTTTTTTTTGAGTTGGCCATATTGCTCCATGATTTTGGCCAACAAAATAGGAGTAATAGGGCTTTTCTGCTGTGCCATCATGAGTAATGTTACCTAATTGACTGACTTTTAGCTAGCTAGCAAACAATGTAACGTTTTTAAGGACTACAGAGCTTCAATGGTAAACTATTCCCCTCTCTGTCCTCCTCTCTGTCACACACACACACACACACACATTTAACAAATAATTACTGTTCTCTCTCTCTCGCTCTCTCTCTATCTGTCTCTTTTTTTCTCAGTCCTGTTTCTTGCAGCAGAAAAAAATTGCAACATGAACAATATGATTGCAGACAGAAAGTAAATGTTGCAATTCAAAATTTTGTTTCCTTTTTTTGGCCAGATGGTTTGTTACACAAAACCATCTGAGAAGCCATCTTTGGAAACTGTTTAGTAAAGGGCAGGTCCACTTCAAGGTAAAGCCAGAGATGTCCCAAAGTCAAATATATCAGTCATTGTCAGAAATGATGGTGTAATGTGATTTTATAGCAGCTTAAGCACTGAGAAATGTTGCTATTTCAAGTTACATATCTAGTACTTATATCTCTAAATTGATAAAGTACGTTCCAAGACCATTGGTTCCTATTGAACATGTAAATCCTTAAAATAAATGATAATAATAATAATAATAATAATAATAATAATAATAATAATAATAATAATAATAATAATAATAATAATAATAATATTACAGATATATTGGGAGTCTTGATACGATCACTGCCCACAACACCATAAAGCCGGACCGGCCAGAAAGTGGAGTCGTCCCCCCAGGAGGAGAGGGAGGTATAGGAACTAAGCTAACCCAGCTAGGACCTAAGGCTACTCCACTACCCAGCATGCTCCTGGCTGTCAGTTATCTGATGGCAGTGAAATGAGGAGGTGGTCTCTGTTTACATCAATGCACTACAGGAATGCTCTACCATTTTTTTTCTCATAGTTTGTTGTGTAGCATAAATGGACTACAACTGCATTTTTTTGAGCAACTGTGTTGCAGAATGACACTACATGTCTTTAAATCCTTCTATGTCTTATCAGTACTATGTGTTCAACATGATTTCTCTTCATTTTTCCTGCTCAATTATTATTTTCTGTTATCCATGGAGCAAGGTTGTCAGATGTCGTACAGTAGTAAAGGAAATTATTGATTTTGGGCTATGTAGATGAAGTTGCCAAGACTTAAAGAGCAACTATTTATTCTTCCAGCAGGAGAAAGAATACTTAGCCAGATGCTGTTAGCAAAACCAACAAATAAGGTCTACTTCATTAGTATTTAATTGTGTGCGTCAGTCATATCATACTGTGAACCACTAATTCTCCAGGAGAATAGATATTCAGACAGGAGGCCGTGGAAAACACAGAAGTAAAACGAAAGGCTGTGATATTGCTGCTCTTTGCTTTGTGTTGTGGTGGTGCTGAACGGACAGCTCCTGTGAACTGATCTCATATGCTGCAGTGTTCATTACTGCTGACACTGTTCAGTGTTTTCCTCATCTCAACTAATACTGACCAAAGCAGTTCAATATATTACATATTTTATCACTGTTTAAAGCTCTCTCTCTCTCTCTCTAGCTCTCTTTTACCCAAAGTACCTCTCCCTTTTTCATAGAAGTGATTATTATTCTAAGATGTTACATTTCAGACAGAGTTGCCACAGTGTCTGCAGTGATACATCGGCTGCGGCAGGTACATTTCCATTCGTTCATGCCATGTTTTTGGACTCTAAATAGAAACACTTTAAAATATATCCTACGAACAACACAATTAACTTTTATGCAGATGATTCTAAGCCTAGTGAAAACAAAAAATAAGGCAGCTGCGTGGGTTGAACAGATACAGTGAAGCATGTGTTGCAAAGATGGTGTGGTGTGAGTTTTTATGGGTGCTGTGAGAAACGGCAAAAAGGTGGACTAAAAAGGGGGCCTGTTTTTATTTGTTTATTCATTCTTGAAAAAATCACATTGAGGCACTAGTGAAGGACAACATTCCTCATCATTGTTAGGGACTATTTTCAGCTGCAGATTAATCTACACATGATGCTCTAGTGAGTATTTCCAGCAGCAGGACAAAATAAACTACAGTGTGTGTGTGTGTGTGTGTGTGTGTGTTCATGGTAATGAATGAACATGCCAGTGCAACCATGTGACTCATTGATGTGTTCTTATAGGGGGACGCTTCCAATTTTACAAATGAGTGAGTTTACTCATCATGTGGACTTGTAATCAGCCTGTGGAAACAGCTGTTTAATGTATCTTGTAGTTTTGATGATGTCATTGTGATGTCATTGGTATTATCTCATACCAGGACTACACATTACAATTACTAAGAGGAACTTTCAACTTATTATGGACCCGTCTCACTTAGTATGAGCTGCATAAGTAACAAAGACCATCAGAGAGAAGATTGTCTGTTTCTATAAAGTTATTCTTAATGCTTGTCACCGGTCCACCGGGTCAGAGTCCACGCAAAATCTAATAAAATCATGCAGGTTCACCAGAAGCTCCTTCATCTCAGACCAGTCTTCGACCTGTAGTCAGGGCTCCATCGGGAGGAGGAGAGCTCTGCTCCCAACAGCAGCGGCTCCTCCTCCAGCAAGGAGCAGAGCTTTACCTCTCTACTCCGTAGGTCATCACGCTCCTGGAGACCCAGGCCATTGCTGGGCCCGCTAGAGGGAAGGAAGGCACAGGAGAAAAAAAACAGACCCTGCTAAAGGGACTCTGGTGCTTAGAAACACTACCACTATGTCCACAGGGACCGCCAAAATCAAGACAAAAGGAAAGTTCTGCACAGCAGCTGCAATGACAGAAAGCCTGTGTTACACTGGCAGCATGGACTAAGCTGTGGGCAGTTACTGTGCAGACTTAAAGTCAGGATATCTTGGTGTGCAGCTTTGACTTTGACCAATCTTTTTTCATCTCTCTCTTGTGAATCCTCTGTCTTCATGTAAGTGCAATACTAAATCCCTGGAACACTCCTTTAAATAGTTTTAATTGTCAACAATGGAGCACTGTGGCACAGAGTAATATGACACATAAGGCTTTGGATACACACATAGTATCTGTTAGCAGGATACCTTCAACGTCTGGGTCTGCATGTAAGATTTATTCAAAGTAAAATAAAATAAAAAATATATGTATATAAATATTTAATATCACCAAACGTATACTTAAACCTTCTACACTACCTGCCATTGAAAGAGGAAATACATGAAGAAGAGAGTCGGTAAGAGAGAGTTGAGGAAGGCATGAATAAAGTGTGGGGGGGGGGGGGGGGGTGTTAGACTCCACAACCTCATTATGTCTGTTGGCATTTTAACTCCTTTGATGATTTAGTAAGAAGGGGAGATGGAGGAGGAGGGGAGGAGGAGATGTGTTCTCTCCTCCGTCCATGACACCATTTCAATCCTCCGCTCACACTCCCCTCCCTGCTCCCCCCATGACGGAGAGGAGAGAGAAGAAAGAGAAGTGAGTGTCTTTAATTTAGAGGGATCCCGAATGCGTGAAATCCTTTACGCTATCTGGGTCACAGTGTGCCTTACAGGCTGGAGAAACACACACACACACACACACACACACAATGCCAGCCTGCTGGTTTCCTCGTTCATTCCGTTTGTGAGCTTCTCTCTCTGTCACGCGTGGTGCTGCAGGAGGTTGTGATATATATTGTGTAGGTAGTATTACTGGTCCTGCACTACAGCTAGGAGTGGAAAACAGCTCTCAGTGTTGACCCATAGCATTCAGTTCTCCCTTAAAGTAGCTGTAGGGGTACAAAAACCATCTTACATACACTGTCTTGACAGTCTCATATACACTACATGGCCCAAAGCGAGTTAACACCAGAGGAAAGTATTTGGACACCAGAACGCTACACCCACGCATGGTGGACATGTCAGTCCAGGACCATGAGCATTACTCTGCTGCTAGTCCTCCTCCACCCAGCTGGGAGGGCTTTCCACACAGTTTGGCTAGATTTCTGGCTGAATTTACATCATTGCTAAAAAATTACAAAATGATCCTCATTATCTGTTCATGACAAGTATGTTATGGTTGTGGCCGGAGAAAGATTGTTGTTATGAGTAGTAGGAAATACACTATTGTCCATAATGTTTTTTTTTCCTTTGCAATAAGATTAGAGGTGTGAATCTTTACTGGCCTTACGGTTCAATTTGATTACAATTAACCTGTCAATCATTTGAATGCACGAAACATGATGCATTTCTATTTTTAGCATCTTGAATTTTCTATTTTCTTTAATATTGCTTTTGTAGCACATGAGCTGTTGGGGCGCTTGTAGCTGGGCAAGAGGGCCAAAATCTTCTATTCTGTTATAGGTCATTACATATCTCGATAACGATATTACCATATAGCATGTTTTCTGGGAATTCAATAGTCTGTATAAGACCGTCACATGGTAAAGCCTACGTTTTAATAATTTACCTCTTTATTAAGAACTTTAGTGTAAAACAAACAGTTTCAAGTGAAATAATAGGGAAAGAATATATAAATATGACACAAATAATTAAATAAGTTATCCGATTAAAGGAGCAATATACAACATTCAGAGCATCAAACCACTATCATCTATATAAATAAAAATAGGAGTAATGTCTACCTGAGCAGAGAATGAACTATTTCGCTCTCTGTGTGTTGTTATCAGAGCTTCTCTGTGCTTTGTCTACATTGCCTTTTGGTGCTTTTAGTTCACGTTAGTGCACGTGAGAGTGCCCCACTGGTTAGCCCCCGGGTCGCTGCTCTGCACTGCTCACATAACACCGTCTAGACCGACTGCGTTGTCGTGGTAGCGTAGCAGCCCTTATCAGGGGAACCCCTTTAGCTCTGTCACAACTTTTGATGTAGATATGAGGCTATGAGTTGAGAGGCAATCAAAAAAAGCTAGTTTGATTGAACATTCCCATAGGTAGACATCTGGATGTAGGCATAAAGGAGTTAAACTATAGGGCATTTTGAAGAAATGAAGAGAAATCTGGATACTGCTTTGCAATGAAAACACGACTCACATTTTTTAGTTGGTAAATGAGAACACATATAGAGGGATATTGGTGTGATTTAAACAGCTGTCTATGTTTCACTAAAAGCATAAAAACACAGGGGGAATCAGTCAGATGCACGTCTCACAGAGTCAGTGTGAATTAATACATTTAATATGACAGAGACGTGTCTGCTTCGGAAGACGCCCAGATGATGGACGTCTAAAATGATTCTTAAAAGGTTTTCAGTGGGGAAAGGTCAATCGGAACGAGGAATAATCCGACAGAGAGTGAGACAGCATGTCTTAGGTTACGTCATGTAAACAACTAGTACCTCTCAGAGATCAAGTGTTTGGCCAGCACTCATGAAAGATGATCAGAATAGTGACACTGCTCTCTCGCTGCGATCTCCATGTTTTAGAGGGTCAAACCAACCAATCACAGGTTGTAAAATATATTGGTTAGATGAGTGATTATTATGACAAAATTATTTAGGCTACTTTAGATTTTTTGAAACATTTCCCCAGCCCGTGCCTGGAGACAGCATTAGAGATGTTTTTTTATGTTTCATAGCCTGTTGTGATCTTTAGCCTTCTGGTAAAGTATGTGTGCAGTGTCTCTACAGTGTCATAATGAAGTGTTAGAAATGTTCCTGACTTTTTATAATAAAAATAGTTATCAAAAGGTTAGCAGTGGGCAAGATGCTACCTCAGACCCCATCAGGAGGACTGTCTGTATTTGACACTTTAGTACCGATGTGTTAGTAAAGATGTCAGTGTGAGTCACATATTAATATGAAAGAGAGAGAATTTTGACTTTTTTTAGTTGGATATATTTGTGTTATTTAAATTTTTGAAATACTGTTGGATAGTTAAGTACACATTTTTTGTACAATAAGGACATTTTTGAAGGTAAAATATTTAGATTTTATACTTTTCATGCATTCATCTGTGCCTTTGCTAGGGATAAAAATCTGCACCAGAATGCACCAAACCGCACCATTAAAAAGAAAAGTAAGGGGGCATGCTGCCAGTCCCCCCATCACTCTGTGCCTCTGACGCTTGTCACCGCACAACCTGGACACAAGTACGACAGAGTTCAGTCCTAGTTATTTTTTTTACCAGCACCCATAGTTTATGCATGTTTAGCCTCAGTGGATATGTGAGAAGATGCTGATGAATTGCTTCAGAGGGATGAGAGTTTAAAGAAAGAAGAGAACAGATTTGTCTGCATAAAGGAATGCAGCTGCATCAGAGCAGAGCACATTATCGGATCATATCGACATATTGTATTGAAATGCATCTTTAGTGTAAGTCCTCTGTTGTGTTGCCTCAGAGTGCTGTTTTGTAGCTCAGACTGATCTTTGACCTCCTTTTGAAAGAAACAAAATCAATGCAGCATCACATCATTGCTTGATATTATTTAAGAGAATTCAGAGCTCTGAAGCATGCTTTCAATTGAATTCCAGCATTCCTAGATCGATCAACGCACAGATGAGTTTCACTCAACCCTCTCTACACACACACACACACACACACAGACACACACAGACTGGGTGTGTGTGTGTGTGTGTCGGATGACATTCGATACTCGACATTCAGTGATGGAAGAGCACTTAAAGCAATAATTGGAAATGTTCTCAGAGACAGAGTATTTTAATGTGATTTGAGGGTGTGGTGTGTGTTGGTGTGTGTGCAGCTCTTCACAAGAGAGAGATAGTCAGAGTGATATCTATAGAGTGAGAATTCACACACACACACACACACACACACTGGGGGAAATCACAGAGACGGATGACCCTCATGGGTGTATTGACATCTCTCACGGCTGAACAAATGGCGCAGTTGAGTTGCGTTCACTGACTTCGATCTGAAAACTGTTTAACATTCTCTTTGCGGCCTCACCTGGGTCAGCCATAGAGCACAGGGAAATGCTCAAGCTGCACTTGACGGTCCGTCCGTCAAGTGCAGCTTGATTTAGGATGAACGATGGAGTCAAGTCTCCTTAAAGACCGTAGCTTTAAGATGGGGAACACGGTAAAAATGAAACCTGCTATCATCAACATGTTAGCATTGTAGTTGTGAGCATGTTAGGATGCTTACATTAGCATTTAGCTAATATGTCTCACTTAGGTAACCTCACACAATATTTAAAATATTCAATTCAATTCAATTCAGTTTATTTTGTATAGCCCAGAATCACAAATGACACATTTGCCTCAGAGGGCTTTACAATCTGTGCACATGCGACATCCTCTGTCCTTCCCTCACATCGGCACAGGAAAAACTCCCCTAAAAACCCTTTAACAGGGAGAAAAAAGGAAGAAACCTATGGGAGAACGACAGAGGAGGGATCCTTCTCCCAGGATGGACAGAATGCAATAGATGTCATGTGTACAGAATGAGCAGCATAACAGAGATACAACACATTCAATGAATATGACATAAATGATTCATATAATAAGACTACTTATAATAACAGCAGCAATTATTACAGTAGAATTATAATTATGAAAATAGGGATAGTAATGTGATTAATAATAATAATCGAAGTAGCAGTGGGTGTCAGTCGGCTCACAGCAGGAGGCACGACTACGGTCCCCTGATATATGCTGATATGTACCTGTATTGTTTGTATTTATGCCCCATTCTTTTATCCCACTTTATTTTAGTTTAAAGTTGTCATATAATAACACGGTTGTAACTCCTAGTAATACAGATTATTTTATTTTACAACAGTATGTAGGTCTATACGGGTCCAGTCCCTGTTACTGACAGTTACCTCTAGTTAACTACCAGGAAACTCGGGGCCAATGTTTGTGTTTGACCTGGAGGCAAGAACAGGACTCAATACACAGAATTGTCATTCTAATCTAAAATAAGAATACTCAGCCCACCATCAGCCAATAGCAGGCTGACCCTTGTCTCCCACATGTGCACAGAGGTAGTTTAAACACTCTAATGTTATTTTTAAAATACAGCACAGCTCCAAGGTCACCATATAGATACCATTCCCTTATGTGCTTTTGTCTTTTCACTATCTTTCTCTCTCACACACACACAAACACACAGAAGGCAATTACTAATATCTGCCAAATCTGCTGACATGACAAAATGCTAATTTATGTTGTTCTGGTCTATCAATAATGGTTCTGGGGCTGCCATAAATCCTCTGCTGCTTTCCTACAGCTTTCTTTGATTTTACTCTTCTGTTTTTCCCCATTAGTTTCTGTCTTTTCTTTGTTTATTTAATCTTAGCATTCCCTCTTTTGTTGTTTTCAGTTTCCTGTCTTTTCTTTTCCTTTCCCGTCATCTTCTTTCTTTTTCTTTCTGCACAATACCTTTCCTCTGCTTTTGTTTGCTATTTCCTTGCCCAGATAGTCCTTTACATAAAGATGTAAATAAAAGACTGTTTGAACAGATAATGTTTCATTTACATCCACTATAGGTTTCTCTCTCTTTCTTAATTCAATTAAATTCATTGATATTTTTTTCATCTTCACATTGTCCCTCAGCCATCTCTGTGTCTGTAAGTTTGTTTTGTCTGTATGTCTCTCTGTATGTGTTGAACAGCTGGACAGACAACAGTGTTGCCAACAAACCCCATGTGTCTCCTCCAGGAGCTCCCTGCATGGCTTTAGATGTGCTGAAATTTAACTTACCCAATTTGTCTGGCTGAAATATGGAATATTCACTGCTCACTGGACACAGACACCTTCTCCATGGCTATGTGTGTGTGTGTGTGTGTGTGTGTGTGTGTGTGTGTGTGTGTGTGTGTGTGTGTGTGTGTGTGTGTGTGTGTGTGTGTGTGTGTGTGTGTGTGTGTGTGTGTGTGTGTTCAAAGGCAACTAAGGTGAAGACAGATGGGGAGCAGAACCGAGCCACTCCAGCTCTTTCATCCCTCATCAAACTATTAATTCATCCTCACTCAGTCCACAGCTACACACAGTCCACAGCTACACACACAAACACACACGCACACACACACACACACACACACACACACACACACACACACACACACACACACACACACACACACACACACACACACACACACACACACACACACACACACACAGATAGAGAGAGTGAGAGTTCCAGATGAATATTAATTGGGATTGTGCTGGATCTACACATTCTCTTTACCCGCTAACTTGCTACATGGCTGAGCCTGATTAAAGCCAATCATTTACATAATTAACATATGGTTCTGGCCCTTCCTTTTATGTGCTGATCATCCTGACACACACACACACACAAGGGGAAAGAGGGGAAGAGGGAAATAGTGTAGTATCCAGCCAACAAACTTACTCTATATTATTATCTAATATATATATATATATATATATATATATATATACATGTGTGTGTGGGTGTGTGCTAGCTCGGTAGGTGGGTATGTATTCCACAAAGTAGGCATTCTGCTACAGGGATGATAGAATAGAAGATCTGCGTTTTGATCCCCAGATCTGTGTCCATTTGGCACTTAACCCCAAATTGCTCCCGGTGTATGAATAGTTTTGTATGTGAATTGGTTTAGTCCTGATGGGGAGGTGGCTTGTTGCATGTTATAGGTGTGAATGGCTGAATGACATTTGGTATAAAGCACTTTGAGGGGTCGGAAGACTGGAAAGGTACCATGCAAAAGTCCATTCACTGTTTTTGTCAATGGAGTCCTGTGGTTTTGAAGGCAGCAATATACCGCTTCATTTTTCCATCAGAAAGGACTGTCTGATAGCACAGTAGAGCAGAGAAAATATTCTGAATGTAGTGTACACTTAAACTGATATTGACTTCCTTAGGTGGGCCTTTTTTAAGAGGCTAAAATACTTTGTCTGCTGTTTCCTGTCCACAGCCGCTTTACCTCGCAGGCAGACATTTTGTTCTCTTCCCCAGACTCCATTGACAAAAGCAGTAAATTATACATATGTCCCACAATACCCACAATGCAAATCTATGGTTCAAATATAAACAAACTCAAGTCATTGATGCAAATGAACTACTATGAAAGTATTCACATGTTATTATGAAAATGGTTACATTTCATAATGATAATAATAATAATAATGATAACAGAGAATGTTTATTTGGAGTAGTGTCTTTATAAATGCTGTGAATTACAGAGATTACACTGAAAGTTAATAGTTTAATTGCAATTATACTGACATTACAGTAACAATAAGGATCTGTTGCTTTCCCTCTCTATCCCTCTGCCTCTGTAATGACATGTCAGAGAATCCATCACATTTACCAGAGATTCTGTGTTGAACATCAGCACTGACCACAACCCAAAGCAGGTTTCCCCCCCCCGACCAACAGAAAGAAACCCCTGTATATCCTGTGTGATGTCACAGGGATGGTGTGAAGTCTCACAGCAGCTGTCATGTGTTACAGCCATATAACACCTTCATAAAATTTAAAAACTGTTCATAAAAACACAAATCTAATAGATCTGACGCAGTCAGTCAGTAAGATGAATGCACGATCCTCCTGGCCACCTGATCTCCATTTAGACACATCTAGTGTATGATGACAGCTGCCTTTGGTTTGGATTAAAAAAAATCAACCCATTACACACATTTGCACATATACACCAAAAACAAAACAAACAGTGTTGACATATGACAGAATAGAAACACTATTGTTAAAATGCTGTTCTGCTCACTCAACAACACGGACTGCTGTGCCCTGCTACATTACTGACTGCAAGCAGTGAAACACAGATTGTACTTAACATGTTCTCCCCTTGCCGTCACCTTTTGAAACATTGGGTACCATTTAAGCGTCATTTTTCAACATGCAGGTCTCCTTGGTGAACGTGCTGTGACTCCCCTCTGAGTTGCTTCAGTTACTAGAGGCAGCCCTGCATGTGCAGAACTGACACTAGAGGGGTCTGTTGAGTGAGTTTTACATGTAGGGCCACTGACCAAGCTGCCGTATTAAACATGTCGGGAGTCAGAATGTGCTGCTGTAGTTGACTAACATTAATTTACAGTCATCCATATATCCTGGTGCAATTTGATTAAATAAATTATTTTCACACATGTTTTATGAAACTATAATAAATGCAATGATCTCTAAGTTTTTAGCCCCAGCACATTGAAAGGATGAAGATCCATTCTCCACTCCAAACATCTGTAAATAGTCTGGTCCCTGGCCATTTCAAATGAATGGTAGTGATAACCATTGATAACATCCAATCAATTAGCTGATAACATTTGAGGCTTCATACACATGACTGGTCAGGGTACAGAACCCTGTTAGCACCCTTTAAACATCATAGATTTAACATGTCCTATATGTAAAAGGGTTCAAACAATAACTAACCTGTTTGTAGTCATGTATTTGTGGTACTTGTGGTTAGGTCTATAAGAGGAGATTGTGAGCCTCTGTCCATGGTGCTGACCTGGGCTACTGTCTGTAGTGTACTGTGAGAGGCACTTCAGTGGACCTCAGTGTACTATCTGCACATAGTGAAGTGTACATGTGTGAACGTTGATTCTCTTGTTTTCCTCCAGGCCCTCTGCTCTCTGCTGCTGTCTCTCTGTCTCGCTGAACGCTCCAGTTGTATAACTGTACCCAAAAATGTTGCTGTGCATTGCATAAGTGAAAGGCAGCCTTTACTGCATCTGCTGTGGAGTGAACTGAGCGGAGGGCTATTCTGTGAGAGTGAGCAGAGAGTGAGTGAGGACTATAAAAAGAAAACCCAGAGCATCGCTGTCACTGCATTTCTGTCTTCATCCTTTGACAATGCACCATTGATGCACCGTTACTTTGGACTCTCTAAGGACAGGAACACGAAATAGTGTTGAAGCTTTGGTTGATTCTCTGTAGACCTCAAAATGCTGCAGCTTCTATCACGAACCACAGCTTATGCCTCCATTTACACTATTTAATGACATAATTCTATATTTTTGGCTTATGTGTGTAAAGGGGTACTTAAAAAATACAAATATAATTTGTTATTTAATTTCCATATCCCAGGCAAAGTCAAAACTCGGATTCTGTATGTCATATTTTATCATATTCTTTTGCATTTCATTATTTTGACAGAAAGGATTTGAATTTTCACTTTTGAAGCTCAGTCATAATTTTACATTTTTATCCAGCTTGAAGCCACATTTTATGCTACACGTTGAAGTCCTGTTGTTTTATCGATATGCTTTGACGAGGCAAAATATTTTAGTTATTGCTTTATAGTATATTTTGTAGATTTATATTCCGGTACAGCCTGCTGAAGCTACCACTACTTGACTTGTAAGCATTAGAAAGCTGAGTCCTGGATGTCGAGACGCTATAAACTACAAAAATTGAAGCCTAATCGCCACAGTGGGTCCATTTGTTGGACCAGTGTTGCTGTGGTTTGCTGCTTGTTGCTTGATGTCATGTCTGTAAAACTCCTCTGTCACCGCTGCTAAAACCATATCAATGTTGTGGGTGACACTTTGCCTTCCAGGCGCTAAGGTGCGGTTATTTGGAAACGATTCCTAGCATCCTGGCTCATCACGCACTCACCAAGGATGTTATCCTTCATATTGGTTGTAATCACATTCCAAGTCAGACCTGTGAAATACTTAAGTGTGACTTTAGCAAACCCCTTAAGTCTCTCACTGTCCACAGTAAAACAGGTCTTTGGTCCCCTCCCCCCACTTAACCACGCCATGGGTCACTTCAGCCACACTCTGAGCTTCCACACCCAGCTGCTGGTAACCTCCACTACTCGCAATGTAGCTTTAAGGACAGTTTGTATTTCTTCTGGAAACGCCCAGCATTCACCCCATTGGCCTGGGCTCACACACTCTAACCAACAATTTATTTTTCAATCTTGAACTTAGGTCCAATTCTGGTCACTTCCAGTTTATACAAGTAAACCTCTCCCTCACCTACAAACCACACTAGCTTGTATTGGAAAATAAATGATCTCCAAGTATTCTTTATATAGTTATATACAGGTCACTTGACACAATACTCACCATATTTCCTTGATGATTTTACCAAGATGCTTTCTATTACCTGCACTGAATTTGACTGTTTAGTCATTAAGGCTGACTTAAATGTACACATAATGTTAAATAAATCACCTTTGTGATGTGCCTTATGAACCTAGAACCCTGAGGAGATATGGGACTAGCCTTATTGTCCCAAGAGATAGAACAAAACATGGTGAAGCATTGATTTGTAATCAACACAGACCTGAAGGAAACCTAAGACAAGCTCCAACTCTGACCTCTTATAAGTCAAAGTTTGTATCTTTCCTATTTTACACTGCCTACTCTACCCAGTAATGACTTAAAACTTATTTTGCCTTTTTTTCCCATTGTACATTTTACAGTGTAGATGTAACAGTGTCTTTGCTGACTCTGATATTCAGCCAGAGAAAGGGCGTTTGAGGCTACTGCTGCAGCAGGGACGATATGGCTGACAGGGATCCTTAGAGTCTTTGCTGATATTGCCCTCCGATGCCAACAGAACCAGAATCATTCTGCTGTAATAAATGTCCACGTAGGCAGTTCTTGTTGGATGCTGTCGCCGACAACAACCCAGAGAGAGTGAGCCGGATGTGCATGAAGGAACGTTTTCCTCCTAATAGGGACAGAGATGTGCTGGAGACTTTCTACAGGATCCCACAAACTCAACTGATCCACTAAACTGAACACAAAGGGGAATAATGGCTGATCACACCATTTTTAAATCAAAAGGGAAACATGCGGACAAACCAACCAACTGTACTACAAATAAACTACACAGGAAAGTAAGTCAATCAGTATAAATATATCAGTTATGTATCAAATCAGAAGCACCAACAAACTAATATACTCTCTGAACTAGAAACCCCAGCATGTGGCAGGAACGTTGGTGCACTTCCTGTAAGTCGCTTTGGATAAAAGCGTCTGCTAAATGACTGTAATGTAATGTAATGTAATGCATCACAGATTGGCCACTTCCTGTATTTACCAGCTCTCTGATTTAGGGGATGTTCTTTTGCTCCGGCACGACAACATGTCCCTCAAGCAGCAGCACTGGTAGCTTAAAGAAATAGAAATGAGAAAGAGGCAAGATTTACTAAAGTGTGAATCAGTCACCTAAATGTTTGCACCACAAATAGAAACGGATGTATTGCCAACAATATTTAATGATTTAATCAATAACTGAATTATTAATTATCTCAGGTGTGAACCTCGTATGTCCAAAACCGTTCCGTTTCAGGTATGTGTTTTGTCCGTCATTGATGAGAGCAGTCGCTCAGCCGCTAAGGGTTACATCGTTACCTAGCTACGCTAGTCTCCTCAGCCAACGCCTACATCTCTGATCACAATGTGAACATCAAAGCTAAATGTGAGTTTTAACTGAGTGGCGAGGTCCAGGTGAGGGCTGGGTCTCATGAGGGGGTCCTCCCACACCGAGGGGCTGTCCCAGACCCGCAGAGGGTGAATCCCCTGGGCAGACTGCAGTGGAGAGGTGTAGTTATATTATAGGTTGGTTATGAAACTTTGGGGAACGCTGTATGAGAACAAGTTTGACAAAATCTGTTTACCTTCAGCTCTGCTGTGAGCGACACAATATGCAAGAAGGAGAGGAGATGGAGATATGAGGGTTTGCTGACAGTTTGAGGATCCGATGCAGTTACAAGATCTACTCACAAGATATTTTTAATACTTTTCATTGGTTAAATATTTGTAAACCAACAGACAGAGGTACAGGGTGACCAATAAGATTCATTTATGAAAAAAAAAACCAAAAAGAATATAGAGATACAAGGTTTCTGCCTGACAGCAAAGACATTATATGAAACAAAAGCTATGTTTCACCATTTTCCTGTTTGCTGATTCTGTAACATAAAGACAAAAGGTCAACAAACTAAATACAAACAGTAGTATTATGTACTAAGAATAAAGTAAAAACAAAACTAAGGTGTTTACCGACATTTCAGTCAGGTGTGTGGCCATCACAGTGTGGGTGTGTGCACACACTGTGATCATTTTTCTGCAATATTGACTGTCTCATACGGATCTTAGTGTGATTGTGTGTGTGTGTGTGTGTGGTGCTGTTGCAAAAGTGCTTGCATCTGCAGGTTCATCCTAAGAGACTCTCAAATCAAATGACCAAGAATAATGTGGGGAAAAATGCTGAGGTCGGCAAAACTACACACACACACACACACACACACACACACACACACACACACACACACACACACGCACACACACAGTCATGCAGTTGCACAGCTAGGCCTGTATGTATTTCCATATGAATGTATTTCAGTCATTTTCTCATCGTTCCTTTCTTCCTCCACTGCCTCCTCTTCATCATTATTTCTTTCTTTTCTTTCTCCCCCTTTACATTTTCCCTCCCTCTTTCTTTGCAGCTTTACTCTCAGTCCCTGCAGTGTCTGCAGTATAATCCCCATCACTCTGTAGGATCTACTCATTGACTCATTCATTTAGTGCTCCTGTGTACTCCAGCATTAATATCCCCATTGTTGATGTGAAATAAATGTAGATTTGGAAACACAATTTCATATAAAAAATGTATTTTTAGCATTTCACCCTTTGCATTTACCCTCGGTTATCACAATGTCCCCTATTGTGAATATATTCATGGCATTCATTTACTAGGTTTTTTTTATTTTTTATAAATGTATAAATATTCTGGATGGCAAAAACTCTGATCAGACCTGAAGTCCAGAAACTCTAATTCATACCAGTTTTCAAAAATGTAATCAAGACTGTAGCTCAGTGGTTGAGCAGAGGCGTCCTTCAATCAGAAGATCGGCGGTTCAATCCCTGGCTCCGCTAATCCACATCCAGGTGTCCTTGGGCAAGACACTTAACCCCAAATTGCTCCTGTAGGCTGTTCAGGCGGTGTATGAATGTATGTGAATGGTTCAGTAGCGCTGATGTGCAGGTGGCACCTTGCATGGTAGCCCCTGTCATCAGCGTATGAATGGATGTGAATGGGTGAATGAACATGTAATGTTAACATGCTTTGAGTGGTCTATAGACTAGAAAGGCATCATACAAGCACAGTCCATTTACAGTTCTAAAAAGGAATATATGTGTCAGTTTATCATGATATGGATTTAAGACTATAGAATGCAGCTTTACACATTGCTTTTTGGAAAAATCCATACATTTTCAAGTTCAATTGTAATCTTTCATATCACCTGGAATGTTCCTCTCTGGACTACAACCAGAGTCTCTGCCAGTGCCTCCTGCAGATTAACCTGAAGGGTGTTAGCTCCGGGGCTAGCCACAACCTGGCCCCTGCCCACTAGCTGCAGCTTCAAGCTAACCCAGGAGCACGCACCAGGCTCACCTAAGGTAGACCGTCTTTTATGGTGGATCAGCTATTTTCATTTTAGTGACAAGCCACTCCTCAGAGTTTTGCTTATCTGTTCATATGAAAATAACTAATTTACATGTGTTTACAATCCAAATAAGAACCATTATTATGGGACATTCTGTTATGTCAAAAAAATGTGCTGATAAAATAAAAGTAATATGTGTTCCATCCATGAGCTGTCTGAGTCTGTTTGCAGCACTGTTACCGTGGATGTAGCGACAGCTACAACTAAATGATTTTTGGTAAAAAAACAATTCTATTTTCAATGCGTTTTATGTCATTATTGTGGGCCTCACATAAGAATACAGTGCATAATAAGTCAGCATTTTTGCACTTCCAGTCTGAAATAAATCTGAGCGGTTAACACAAGCTGAAGAGATTTTAACGTTTAGTTCTCTGACATAAAATTGGTCAGTAAATATCCCTCTGGTGACTTTAGAAGCTAATAATACAGTAGGTTAAGTATGGGTGTAATGGACCACCACCATCGTTGGGCACGTATCAGAACTTAATTAATTAATTGCATAGGTTAACCCTCAGTGTGTGAAATAAAGTTTAATTGCCGATAATAAGTAAAAATATGTGATCAGGAGATCAGCATTAATGCTTCTAGTCGCTGATCCCTAATAATGTTACATTGTGAACAACAAATCAGTTTAAACTGACAGGAGGAGAGCTAATAACGTCAGCAGCACCAGACGTACAGAGGTCCCATTAAGTTACATTATGATGCGTTCATGGTCTTTTCAGTAGAAATGAGAATTGGGGGAAGGCACATTATATCGTTATCACGATGTGTTCCAATGTAATCTTGTACAGTCTAGATTTTGTGAGAAACTTAAATAAGTCCAGTTGTTTGAAGATGTTTTCACAGCAACATGAATAGATATTACAGATTAATTATGACCTGTTTAACTTCCAAACACGAGTAATTAACAAACAACAAAATTATCTTTATCTGCCAATATCATTTATTGACGATCTGCAATCAAAGTATTTCTTAAAGTGATATTTACTCCTATTTTTTTCTGCTGATCGGATTACTAATATTAAACTTCTCACACAAAATGTGTGCTAAATCTGTGTTTTTATAGCACAGCACTATATGTGCTTACACCTCAAGGGGTATGTTGTGTGAGTGGGTGTGTCTGCCAGAGAATACCACAGTCCAGCATTGTGGAAGCAGTATAACAAATAGGACCTGTCAGCTCAACAAGATGGGGGGGTGCTGATGATTGATTACTACAGTGAGCAGAGAGAGAGAGAGAGACCCTCAGACTGAACAGAGCTGCTGATGTTAACGCTTTGTCGCACCACACTGAAGCAGAAGATATAGACTGTGTTCGGATGCGGGATGTTCTCGGTGTGTGGAGAAAGAATCATTAGAAGATTATGTGATACATAAGGGGAAGACGAGAGAAATTAAGGAGACATAGTGAAAGGGAAGGAAACTAGAGCCAAGCTGAGAAGTGTCTAGTGTTTAGAATGTTTAATGGTGTTTTCACAGTGCCATTAGATACAAATTCAATGTAAAGACACAAATAGATGAGGAATGTGGGACATTTTGCCTTTAATTCCACTTTTTGGTCACACTTCTATTACGGCCAAAGAATGGCAATGTTGCTCCGTCCCTCTTTCCTGCATTTTGGAGAGACCTCTCCACCTACAGGCCAGATGCCGTGAAAGAGGTCTTTATTCTGGTCATGGCAGACCGCTGTCATTGGCTGATACCTGTCCACACAGGACCTGGGTCTGCAGCTAATTCCAAACACGTCAATACTGCACCTTAGAGAATACCAGAACTAATATACATATATCTGCTAGACAGAGCAGCAGACTTTCAGTTCATTGTTCAAGTGTTTGCTGCAGTGGAAAGTGGAGATTCAATGTGGCAGACAATGCATGCAGAACAGTGTAATGCATCCAAGGAGAATTCAAGTGGGATTAAAATCAGACTCAGCATTCTGTCCAGATGCTGAAAAGACGTAAATGCATCTGAGCATTGGATGATGTGTATGGATGAGAGAACAACGATCTGAATGGGTGAGAGGTGACAATGCAGTGGTCCAAATAGGAGATGGATCATATGCAGCAGAACATTTCACGCCCAGCTGGTTAGCTAATTAGCTCTGACTGTGTATATCAATTATTATTTTCTAATGTACATGGGCGATGGAAGATGGAAAAAAGCAAACATCACAAGAGTAAAAAAGATTGAATTCTGAATTTGGAAATCTGCATTTTCCATTCTTTTTTTTAACCAAAGCTTGATTCAAGAAACAGTGTGTGTGTGTGTGTGTGTGTGTGTGTGTGTGTGTGTGTGTGTGTGTGTGTGTGTGTGTGTGTGTGTGTGTGTGTGTGTGTGTGTGTGTGTGTGTGTGTGTGTGTGTGTGTGTCTGTGTGTGTTAGTGTGTGTGGGTGTGTGTGTCTGTCCATGTGTGTGTTTAAGTAATGTATGGACAAGGAAGGGGTGGCTTTGAACAAGCCAATCAATCAGACTGAAGAAAGTAAATACACACACATGCACACTTGATGAGAGAAATCAATCAGTGGAGGAGATAGTCTCTCTCTCTCTCTCTCTCTCTCTCTCTCTCTCTCTCTCTCTCTCTCTCTCTTTCCCTCTCTCTCTGTCTCTGTCTATGTCTCTCGCTCCCTGCTCACTGTGATAAGTGGGTTAAGCTCCTCTGGGTTAATTAGACTGTTTCAGATGTGACTAATTTGCTGGCTGCTTGCACCACAATATGCTAAATACACTGCAAGTATATGTGTGTGTGTGTGTGTGTGTGTGTGTGTGTGTGTGTAGGGTAACACATTAAGCCATAAGCTCTACATGTTAAATATTCAGTGTGTCTTTGTCCTCATCTATCTTCTTTGGTTTATGATGTGTTTTTATCACTTTAGCTTTTTTAACAGTTTTAATATTTCTTAGTTCATTTTCAACCTCTGCCCTCAGAGTGGAGTTCACTCTATTGATGAATTTTACCGCTGTATGGACACAAATGATGGAATTTGAGGACCATAAAGTAAATTACCAAAACCCGAACTTCCCTAAACCTTAAACCTTCATTATTTTCATAACATAATGTACAGGCAATGAAGTTGCTAGAACCAGTAGGTCAGTTAATTTACTCCCATACTCCTACTTGGGTCAAATTCTGAGGTATAATACTATACTCAAGTATCTTCATATTACGCTTTTTGCTGCTTATACTTGCACTAAAGTTGTGATTCCAAGACTTTTCCTTGTAATGTACCCTTTAATAGTGTGGTATTATGAACAGAAGACCTCAAAACTCAGTCAGTATGTTTTCACTGTGGTTCAGAACATTGGGAAGCCCTGAAATTTTCCCGCTGCGGGACTAATAAAGGATTATCTTATCTTATCTTATCTTAAAGGCATGTGAGAAAAATACAAGGCTCCTCATTTCATGAATGAATGAAATGAGGAACCTCGGAGACTCCACTGTAGTTTTTATTTACATCACTTGCCAGCACACATCATATGTACCTTCTGTTTAGAGGTCATGGAGACATTAAACTCAACATGAATGCTTTTACTCTCATTTAGTACATTGGGTAGTGATGCACCTTGAAATGAGTATTACAACTACAACTTTCCACAGAGTGAAAAATGATAACTTAGAAAATTAGTACCAGTTTTTCCCCACCTGTTTTAAAAAGAATACAAAATGAAGGAACTTCTGAAGAACACAGGGGAACAAAAACAGTTTGGACCAAACCAGTTCTAGCTCCTCAACAACAACCAGGTCAACTTCAACAATTTGCTAACTGTAATTGCAGTTTTATTTTATTTCTGGCAAAGGCTGCTTTCAATTCATTACTAGGTTGTTTTTTTTTGTATTAAAAAATGTCACTCATGTGCCAGTGTGGTGCTGAAGTGTATTAGTGTTGATGTTGACTGGTAAATTCTGGGTCATTTCATGTTGTATTCTGATTGGTTGGTCTGTAGATGTGGGTTGTGGCAGCAGTCACATTGTGAGAATTTGCTTCAAACAGGCAATATATTAAAATATAAAAACATGTATTAAAATTAGCTTTATGCACATTAATTCCTTTTTTTTCTGTAATCACTCTGCCTCCTTCCCTCTTCTTCTTTCTCTTCCTCTCTGTCTCTGGTAGAGGAGGCTGAGGTCTTCTGAGCAATGTATGCAATCTATCATGTGTCATTCTGAAGGCACACACACACACACACACACACACACACACACACACACACA
Source organism: Anoplopoma fimbria (assembly GCF_027596085.1). Taxonomy (NCBI): domain Eukaryota; kingdom Metazoa; phylum Chordata; class Actinopteri; order Perciformes; family Anoplopomatidae; genus Anoplopoma; species Anoplopoma fimbria. The sequence continues at coordinate 18,371,382 of NC_072459.1, read as the reverse complement.
CACACACACACACACACACACACACACACACACACACACACACAGACAGTCAGGGAGTGTGATCACACAGCAGTAGATTTAGTGTGACAGGACATTACTATACACTGACACAGAGAAAGAGAGGGACTGAGAGCACTTACTTTCTGTATCATTAGACTGATTTTAGACAATTAGAATCCACTTCATCTGCTCAAGAAAAAAAACCAAGAACAATTGGTGTATAACTTGATGGTAATTTCCTAGATTCAATAAACACATGATCCAGCAGGTTAAAGGATCAATCTTGTGATATTTGATCTAGTCTCAACCAAATCCATAACCATGAACACAAAGACTGTAGTTAATTTTGACTCAATCCCACACACACTCAAGTGTGCCAGGAATATTCACTAGAGCACCAAAATGTGGATTAATACGCCGCTGAAAATAGTCCAATAGTGCTAGTAAGGTTTGATAAAAACTACAGTGACTAACTGCTTTAGGATTCTTTTTATTTAAAATGTATTTCCATTTTCAGCAGGAAGCTGAGAGCCACAGAGTCAGGGAGTCAGACAGCATTGACAGACAGACAGCTTTTGTTGGTTCAGGTCTTCAACTGGGATTTAGGGAGTTTTTACTAAATAAAAAATAGAATAAAAGAATGGCTGACTCCTGAGTCCCTGAATGTCCACACCAACAACCTCAAAGATGAAGCAGGCTGGCCAACAATAAGTCTTTGAGCAGGTTTAGATCCCGTGAAGCAGACATAATCCCCTTGTTGTGTAGCTGTTTCCTGATGTTGTTCACTTTAAAACCACATCTAACATCTGTTTTTATGAGCTTGGACATTCACATCATCCACATGCTAAAATGGCTACCTGAATATCAAAACAGTTGAAGTGAATGTTACATTCTAAAGCATGTTGTCATTGAAAAAGAGAAGGACTGTGAAAGATTAATGCTTAGTATATTTGTTTTCTCCCTGCTGGACATCATGGACACATTTTGCTTCATAAAGGTAAGACCAAAACCATTTCTACCTCCCTTCTCCGTCTGTCTGTCTCACACCACTAGGCTTTCATTTCGTCTGACGTATTGATTGTGTGACTGGTTACTGATACTCTATCAGACTGACTGATTTGTTGCAGAGCTGGGATTGAAGTTATAAAATGATCCCCTTTAATATGTCAACCATCAACTCTGGAGAACTCCATCTTTCCGTTTATAATTGTGTGTGCGTGTGTGTGTGTGTGTGTGTGTGTGTGTGTGTGTGATTTAAATATAGTAAACATCATTATATTGTTTTGGGACATAAGTGGGGTTCCCACAAAAACCAGCAGTATCAACCCCCACTGCTGAGGGCCATTGAGTTAGACCCTTTATCCCCCAAATGCTCCTGTGGCCCACAGATCAGACTCTGGTTATAAGTCAATGGATTTTGGGGGAAACGTACGAACTTGGATTACATTTTCTATCAACATAATGAGGTACTGTTTACATATCTGGAAATTCAAAAATGTCAATACTGAATACATTTAGAGGCGACTGTGGCTCAGTGGTAGGGCAGGGTTATCATTCAATCAGAAGTTTGATCCCCAGCTAGACCATGTCTATTTGGGGACTTATATAGTCCTTATGGGAAGGTGGAGCCTTAGATGGTAGCTCCTCCCATCAGTGTATGAATGGATGTGACTGAGTGAATGATGACATAGAGTAGAGTTAAAGCACTTTGATTGGTCGGAAGATTAGAAAGAGATATATATGTACAGTCCATTTACACACGTCAATAAAATCCTCTGCACTCATATTTTGAAATTCCATTTTTACTGTTTACTGTTTTAGGTAACACAAGTGACATGAACAAGCACATTTTAGAGCAGCATTGGCTTGACAGAATGATCTGTAGTTCTGCGCCCCAGAAACAAAGACCACATCAGTAACATACTGATATTTCTCACTATGTACCAAACTCAGATAGTCAGAGATATGTTTGAAAATCTGCACATTTGTCTTTAAATAAACTTCTGTTTGTTGCCACCTGGTTTCCAGTCAACTTGCATTTAGGTGCTTTAGAAAGCTGGGAATTGAAACTTTTTTAGCAATATCAAGCGTGTTATTGAAGACTGGCTAGAGAATGATCTTTTCAACATAAATTACTTGTATAGTTATGAAGGTTGAATTTGGACAACTTTATTGTTGAAATACCTTGTAATGAGACATAGTTTGGACAACATGTTGGTTTATGGCTTGAGAAAGCTGAAGACCTCAGAGTTTTAATAACAGTATAACTGTAACAGTTAGAAGCACTTGCAAACTGGAACCCAAAAGCACAAAAATGAGACAGAGATACAAGGATGGTTTAGTTTACTTTGTAATTCAGGCAGGGTCAAAACCAGGAGATCAGTCATACAGGCAAACAAATTCCGAAAAGGGGCAGGCAGAGAATCCAAAGTCCAAACAGGCAGGCAGGGTGGAAACAGGCAGAACAGGTACAGGAATCAGAATAACGCTGGAGAGCTTGGCAGTAACACACAAGACAATCTGACAGGAATCAGGTGGAAATGGATGGAAATCAATAGTGAGGGGCTAATCAGAGTATGGGCTACAGGTGAGATGGGCGTGGATACTAGGTGAAGGGAATGAGGGATTAGATGGTGTGAGTGGCAGGACCTGAAATGACAGGAGACTTAGTGAAAACAGGCCGGCCATATCAAAACAATCAAAGAGTGGAATATATGACAATAACAGTCATATCTTCAATAAATAAATAATCTTTCATCTCAACCTTCCTAGGAGTGTTGAATGAGTGGATCCAGTTCTGGGTCTGTCGTGTTAAACAAAAAAATGTATCAACAAAATAAATGTTCAGCTAATCAAAAACATCATCTTAAAAAGAAAAAAAACATATGTATGAAAAACATTTTAGTGCACTTAACAACAGCATTTGTCATCAGATAGCAGCATATCATTAGCAGAACTAAAATGTAACTAATAAATAAACAGTTATTATGGCGGCTTCCCTGCTGTTTGCTAACTTCGGCCCACAGTGCCCACACGGAGCAGGCTGCCTGCAGGCGTGTCCCAGTCAGGTTTGCTTTATCTTTCTCTGGAGCGCAGACCTCGGCAGATGACAATTATCTTTAAATGGCATTTATAGGACGACAGATTAATCGGCCTATCACTAGTCATTACTAGACACTGGCTTCAATGTCTGGAGTGGTACCTCTGTCAGAACAAATGATCTTTTCTCCTGTTTCATTAAGCGATAGAGCATGATAGGACTGAAGCTGATAGACTGCTTCTGAGAATGTAACATCATGCAGCGAGATGGAGGGTTAACCAATACAGCACATTTACCACACCTCTTATGTAGTAACACACTGACTGACTTGTTCACGTTGTGAGCAGTGCTGTGTGTGTGTGTGTGTGTGTGTGTGTGTGTGTGTGTGTGTGTGTGTGTGTGTGTGTGTGTGTGTGTGTGTGTGTGTGTGTGTGTGTGTGTGAACCCTCCTCAGCATCGCGTTAAACAAAATGGGAAGTGACAGATTCCCTTAAGGATAATGTGGCCAGTAGAGGCTGATGTTACAATACACACACTCATACACACACACACACACACACACACACACACACACACACACACACACACACACACACTCACACAGCATGTTTTACAGCACGGGTGATCCATTTCCATCAAAGCAGGTCTTTATATTGATCTGTGTTAAGCCTTCATTTGATCAAAAAGGACTCCTGGCTGCTGTTTGTGTCTGAGTGCTCAGACAAGGAGGAACTTTATTTTTCAGCGAGGGATTGAAATGGGGGTCATTTGTGGGACATCTTACACACATAAATAAACGCGTAATAAGTTTCATTATAAACAATTGACAGGTGTTATGTATACATCTTCAATTGTTAAATTCTCTATATTTAAATCTGTGCATTTAAATGTCATTACATTACAGTCATTTAGCAGACGCTTTTATCCAAAGCGACTTACAATCAGTAGTATATTACATATCATTCACCCATTCACACACTGATGACAGGCTACCATGCAAGGTGCCACCATCAGACTCTAACTAACATTCATGCAACATCCAGTCCACACCGATGGCAAGCCTTCGGGAGCAACTTGGGGTTAAGTGTCTTGCCCAAGGACACATCGACTGTCGAAGCCGGGTATCGAACCACCGACCCTCTGATTGGAGAACTACCTTGCTCTCCACTACGCCACAGCCGCCCCCACTGTCAAAGAGGTCCAGTTCCTAAGATCTCCTCCCAGCAGAGGTCTGAATTTCTTAGTGTCTAAATTGCATCCTATATTCTAACTCTACATCTAACAAATAAATTCAGCAACATGCATTTCCATGTTTCAACAATATGGAATTTTTCTACATTTAACATACAGACCCATTAAACTTGCATGGAAAACAGATAGCTATCTTCATTAACCCAACTGGTCCCAGCACAATGAAGTCGATTCCTACCCTTCAAGTGAAAGAAAACAAGATAGAATCTTCTGAATAAAACTAAATAGCAGCCCCCTTTCTCTTTATTTATCTTCTTTTTAACAGTACTCCCTGTCCCAGAGAGAGAAACAGGCCTATGACTGTCCTGCCAGGAGTTTGAATCTTGGCTTGAATGGAGGAAGTGCCATTCTCATGCACATGTGTAGAGACTCACTGGTGAGCCAGGAACCATACACCGATGAGTCCTGTTCACATCAGAGAAAGCTGACTCCCAGCTACGCACGATCTCTGAAAACGTGACCATTGGCTGCTTCTCCCCATATACGTGTGTGTGTGTGTGTGTGTGTGTGTGTGTGTGTGTTTGTGTGGATGTGTGTGTGTGGATGAAGTTCCTTTTTGATGCTGGACTCAGTGACTGCTAATTGGAGCAGCCTGAGAGTTCTTGTTGTTGCTCTTGCTGGTCTCTTGTTTACTTTACTGACTGGCTCTAATGATGATAATGACATTTGCATTGTTAATGTGCCACTTCAGCAAACAACAACAGCACAGATGATGTGGATAATTGGTATAGTTTTACTAATATGATAGTGTGATTTATCTTTCTGGGGTAAAAAGACTGCACATCACTTATTGGTTAGAGGTTGACTTTATCATGTAATTCAAGACATCCATTTTAAAGCTGTAAAGACACAGTAGAAGTAAAGTATAATACACTACATGTTTCTGAGTAACACAGCAATGTAGAATAGATATGTCACCATCCACTAGGAGAAAAATCACACAAAAATTTTCACTGAAGCCTTTATCATTCAGTTCATTCCAGTTGCAGGAGGTCGGTGTCTGTTGAGCCCACGTCTTTACAGAGACCTGGCTCCATCGTTCATCCCGGATCAAGCTGCACTTGATGGGCGAACTGCAAGAGAACATAGGACTCCAGTTGGACAAGAGGAGGTGGACTGTGTACATCAATGATGCTTGGTGCTCAAACATAGTTAAAAAGTTTCCTTGATGTCAATTTATTTTGGTTAAGATGTCGGCCATATTTCCCAGATCATTGTTTTGCAGGGCCTTCAAAATCAAGACTAAAATAATTTCTAAAAGCTAGAATTGTAGTGAGAATTTTCAAGTAGAAAAATCACAACTGAGCAGGCTTTTTAACAGTCGACTCCAGATTGAGACTTTGAATTAAAACAATTCATCAAATTCAGTGGGCCGCCTTGGATGAGACCCCCGGTGTCCACTCTCCGAAGTAGTCTCTAGATGCGGTAACATAAGCAGTAAGATAAGATATTTCACAGCTACAGCACTATAGTTACAACACTATTTACTGTGTATATATATATATATATATATATATATGTATATCACATGGTTAGCTGTCTATTTATGTGTTTTATTCCCTGTTATAACCACAATACCCAAGTGCCCGTTAAGACCCTGAGTGTATGGAAGTATATCAGAGCCCTCTGGGACAGTTTTGATCAATAAAGACATCCCGTCACACAGGAACAAATACGAAAGATCAACACACAATAAGTAAAACAATTACGATCGGATGACGGTAAAATATGCAGCTGAGAATTACTATCAATATCGCAATAAAATCTGTTGTTCTAGAAGCACGCAGGTCTACTGTATTTTTAAGAGAGAAAATAATATATTCTTTTGAATAGTCTTTCTCTGATGCATTTTAAAAGAAAGAACATATTACTTAAAATCTGATGAAATTATTTATTATTTAAAATAGAACTTGACAGTGTCAGATATGCAATATTAATTGAATCAGTTCCAGAATGAAAAACTGATTACATGATAACCATCTATGGAGGTTCTTCCATTAACATTGTATTATTTGGACAATACTTTTTATGCTGAATCCAACATTGCGAACTTAATCTTCATAGAGCCCTATATAACACTTGGTGCAAAGTGCTGCACAGCTAAGCGCAAATGACATTTCCAGTTTGAGACGGATGCATTTGTCATATTCAAGCCCATGGGGAAACGTTCTTGAGTCAGATTAATGTCTTAAATAGGGCCCTTCATGTCCTCAAACCTTGCTATAGCTGGATTATCTCTGGGCTGGTGTGAAGCAGTACACATTGATGAGTTGCAGGAAACATACATGTATCAAAGCGGGATTAGGAGAAGGTTCCATCAAGTATGGTTGAGGTGTACTGTGTGTTGGCGTATTTCACACATGGGACACACTGGCCTTCCGCCTGCTGTCAGGTGAATACAGAGAGTGTGTGAAGAGACTGAGAGAATACGTGATGAACGTACACGCACACATACATGTTGTAGACAAGGCATAAAGGGTACACAGTACAAAGGCCACAGCACTCAACAACCACACACACACACACACACACACACACACACACACACACACACACACACACACACACACACACACAGACTCCTATATATACACTGTGTTCCAGTGAGGGAATATCCCTCGTTTGCATGGGAGAGCTGCTGCTGTGGAGAGAAAAGCCTGTTTTTGTAGATTATGGAAATGACTACATGGAGATGAAGTCTCTGTGTTTGTGTATGCAGGTGTGTGTGTTTGTGTGCGTGTGTGTGTGTGTGTGTGTGTGTGTGTGTGTGTGTGTGTGTGTGTGTGTGTGTGTGTGTGTGTGTGTGTGTGTACGTGTGTGTGTTGCTGCTGCAGACAAGCTGTGGTGTGTTGACAAAGCAGTTCCCAATGAACCAAGTCCCTAGTTACACAGTGGCTAGCTGACTGTGTGCCAGAATGTCAGCTTTCTTTGTGCGTGTGTGTTTATTTTAGCACAGAAACAGTGTGAGTCTTTGCATGTGAACAAATACATATGTTCCTGTTCGCTTGCATATGTACGTTTGACTGCTTGAGTGTGTACATTCTGTGCGTGTTGTGTAAAGATAATAAAAACAGCAGATCAAGGCAATGTAGAGTGTCAAAATGAAGCAATACAGTCTTCTGTGTGTGTGTGTGTGTGTGTGTGTGTGTGTGTGTGTGTGTGTGTGTGTGTGTGTGTGTGTGTGTGTGTGTGTGTGTGTGCACCCGTGTGTGTGTATGAAGCATGGATTATGTATAAAGGAGAAAAATGCAAATCATGCAATTACAAGCCCCAAAGCCAAGTATTAGAATTAATGCCTGCAGCAGATGTGATGGAAATGAAGTAAATTCTGATGTAGAATTAACATATTGTTCTGTAGGACATCCCCCAAAACACACACACACACGCACACACACACACACACACACACACACACACACACACACACACACACACACACACACACACACGCACACACAAAGAGTGTGTATTGTCTCTTTATCACCTTCATCACATTTTATAGTTATGTGTTCACAGATTATAGGCTTTTGCTTTCCAACTGTGTGTTTGTCTTTGTGCGTGTGTATGTGTGTGTGTATTATCAAGTGTTACTAAAACGCTGTCTGTGTTTTAAGGTGTGGACCCATGCCAGCAGCCCCCAAAGGTTACACAGTTTACTAAATCACACACTACTGAAGTGTGAGAGAAACCAGGCTGTGGAGAAAATACAGCGTGTGGATTAACCTCAAGGTGGCAGTAAAGGAAGAGCAGAGTGGTCATTATGAAAAGGGTCTATCCTTTGGGAAACCTCTCTGGTGCTTGAGAACCAAAACAGGTCATTATAATGATGGGATTAATTTTCACAGTATAATTTATACCCACCAGAAGTTGCTATACCAACCTTGGGGACTAGCTTGAAAGAAATAAACAGTGCTGTTCCTGTTCAGGGCGTGTCAGATTATTTGGCCCCCGTAAGAGCTGCTTGTATTTTTGTTGAGAACCGCTCTTTGCTCAATGACTTGTTTGTTCAGTTGTAACTTTAGTACGTCCAGTCTGCAGCAGCAAAGTAAACCGCAGTCATTGAGCTCCTTAAAGCCCTGAAGCCCTGCCCATGCTGCTACATGGAGCACCGTCATTTACATTACAGTCATTTAGCAGACGCTTTTATCCAAAGCGACTTACAGTCAGTAGTATATTACATATCATTCACCCATTCACACACTGATGACAGGCTACCATGCAAGGTGCCACCATCAGACTCTAACTAACATTCATCATCCAGTCCACACCGATGGCAAGCCTCCGGGAGCAACTTGGGGTTAAGTGTCTTGCCCAAGGACACATCGACTGCCGAAGCCGGGTATCGAACCAACCATTTGTTAGTTAATACTGACCTCGGCACACCCTTGGGTCCCCTGCGATACACCCTTAAAGTGTGAAGTTGATTGGATGAAGGGTTCTGGAGATATGTGAAGTACACACAGACTGACAGAGATTTTTTTCTGTACAGTTAGATGCAGCTCAAAGTGCTTTGTGTAACATTCCAACCACATATACATGTGGCTTGAAAAATTACAGCAAATATTTTAATTAAATTAAATAAAAATCTAATATTTTTCAGTATAGTTTAAAATGTGTGTACCGCAAATTTAGACAGATATCGTTAATTGACAAAATCTTACAGGCATTGGCAGCTTGTCTGATCAGAATTAACTTCTTCTTGCACACCTTCTTCTTGGGACTCCACAGGGATTCCCACTGAAAATGGTAAGGAGAGACCCAAGGGGACATGGTCTGCCGGACATCAGGATGGCTCCTCAATGGGTTCATTGAAGATTGCTAGCAGGTTGGGGTGCAGGTTTGAGGCTAGCAGGCTCTGGAGGAGGCTAGCAGGCTGGAGGCTAGCAGGCTGGAGTCTGGCTGAGGGCTAGCAGGGCAGGAGGTTAGCAGGCTGGAGGGTAGGCTGATGGCTAGCAGGGCAGGAGGTTAGCAGGCTGGAGGGTAGGCTTGGAAGATTTATGGGTGTTTTGTGTAGCCAATAAGGAAACCTTAACTGGAATTTCGAGTAAAATCTTAAAGTAGAGTATTTTGTGCTACCGTCTCCGGAATCTCAGAATTTTTATTTTATTTTCAGATCAGCACCTCTAACTATAATATTGGATTGCATTATCATTTGAATTCGGATTGCTCTACAGACTATTGTTATATTTCCACGTTTGAAAATGTACATCTTATTGTCTTTTAACTTTGATTAGTGGATGCACTGAAAGCAAGGAGTGGACCAAGAACATGGATAGTACAACAAGAAGAGACTCAGTAGAAAGAAAAACAAAAAACAAAACAAGTAGAATAACTAAGAAATCAAACAGTAAAGGTATAATGAATAAGTAAACATCCATACCAATGAGATGTCTAGACTTCTGTGACAGAAGTCTGAATAGACTGCTTGTGTTTAGATCCTATGTGTTCAGTATGGAAAAACAAATCAAGTTTCCCTGTTTTATTTCGGAGAAAAAGTTGACTACACAAACACTATTATAATTCAGTATTTCATTAGCAAAGAATTTAGATCTGTCAGCTATTAAATAGCAGCTGTAACAAACTTGAGGCGGGTTTGTTTGCTCATTATACTAAGTTGTTTCTGTTCCATCCGTTGTTTGCATTGAGCAGTTAAATTATCAAGTGTAGGTCCATACTACCACAATTTATTTCTCTTAGACTTTTTACAACCAATTATCATGAAGATTAAACACTTTCCTTAAATTGTTTGCAGAGGTTTGGGTCATTATATTAATTCTGTTGTATATATTAAGCTTACAGCTTAATCATTATGACAGTAGGTCTGGTATTTACTTGAACATATAAATGCTAATACAGAGGATTTAAAGAATTCCATAATATATATTTTTTTAAATCCAAACTCACTACTAGTAGCATATTAGTGGGTATACATAAAAGAGTATCCGATGTATCAGCATGTACTACCCTATGAAATAGCAATGGCTTATTTTCCAGTGTTTTTTTGTGCTGTGAGTCCTGTGCAATGGATCTACATCTAGTGTATGAACATGTAAAGCACATTATGAATACACTGAGCTGTGTTCATTTGTTCACTTCCCCTAAATTCCCTTATTCCCCCACACTGTTTGTCAGCTGGTCCAGGAATTCCTGTTTGAGTTTTCGTAGCAATTCTTTCTGCTCAACTCCTTCTCTCATAGTTGTTTGACTTGTCTATTTTTATTCTCCTGCTGCCTCTCACCCACCCACTCTCTCTCTCTCTCTCTCTCTCTCTCTCTCTCTCTCACACACACACACACACACACACACACACACACACACAAGAATTTGGTTTTGGATCAGTTTAAAGCATTGGAAATGATGCTTTTGAGCAAGTGTGGTGAAAGCTTATCTCCATGTTGCCTTGGAAACGTAAGAAAATTGTTGATATGTCCTTGGCGAACCTGTTATGCATGTGTGTGTGTGTGTGCGCCTTGTGTTTATCTACAGTGGGGGAAATAATTATTTGATCCCTTGCCAATTTTGTAAGTTTGCCCACTGACAAAGAAATGAACGATCTATAATTGTTATGGTAGGTTTATTTTAACATTGAGAGACAGAATATCAAAAAAAAATCCAGAAAATCACATTATATAAAAGTTATAAATTGATTTGCATTTGATCAAGTGAAATAAGTATTTGATCCCCTAACAAAACATGACTCAGTACTTGGTGGAGAACCGTTGTTGGCAAGCACAGAGGTCAGACGCTTCTTGTAGTTGGTCACCAGGTTTGCGCACATCTCAGGAGGGATTTTGGTCCACTCCTCTTTGCATATCTTCTCCAAATCCTGAAGGTTTTGAGGCTGTCGCTTGGCAACTCTAAGCTTCAGCTCCCTCCACAGATTTTCTATGGGATTAAGGTCCGGAGACTGGCTAGGCCACTCCATGACCTTAATGTGCTTCTTCTTGAGCCACTTCTTTGTTGCCTTGGCCGTATGTTTTGGGTCATTGTCGTGCTGGAAGACCCATCAACGACCCATGTTCAGTGTCCTGGCTGAGGGAAGGAGGTTGTCGCCCAAGATTTCATGGTACATGGCCCCGTCCATCCTCCCCTCGATGCGGTGAAGTCGTCCTGTCCCCTTAGCAGAGAAACACCCCCAAAGCATAATGTTTCCACCTCCATGCTTGATGGTGGGGATGGTGTTCTTGGGGTTGTAATCAGCATTTCTCTTCCTCCAAACACGGCGAGTTGAGTTGATGCCAAATAGCTCGATTTTGGTCTCATCTGACCACATTACCTTCTCCCAAGCCTTCTCTGAATCATTCAGGTGTTCATTGGCAAACTTCAGACGGGCCTGTACATGTGCCTTCTTGAGCAGGGGGACCTTGCGGGCGCTGCAGGATTTTAATCCATTACGGCGTAGTGTGTTACCAATGGTTTTCTTGGTGACTGTGGTCCCAGCTGTCTTGAGATCATTAACAAGTTCCTCCCGTGTAGTTCTGGGCTGATCCCTCACCTTTCTCATGATCATCGATACCCCACGAGGTGAGATCTTGCGTGGAGCCCCAGACCGAGGGCGATTGATGGTCATTTTGTGTTTCTTCCATTTCCGAATAATCGCATAAACAGTTGTCTCCTTCTCACCAAGCTGCTTTCCGATGGTCTTGTAGCCCATTCCAGCCTTGTGCAGGTCTACAGTCTTTTCCCTGACGTCCTTAGACAGCTCTTTGGTCTTGCCCATGGTGGAGAAGTTGGAATCTGATTGATTGATTCTGTGGACAGGTGTCTTTTAAACAGGTAATGAATTGAGACAGATGTCTTTCATACAGGTAATAAGTTGAGATTCGGAGTACTTTCTTAAAGTGAGAGGACTAATCTCACCGGTCTGTGGGAGCCAGAATTCTTGCGGGTTGGTAGGGGCTCAAATACTTATTTCACTCCATCAAATGCAAATCAATTTATAACTTCTATATAATGTGATTTTTCTGGATTATTTTTTTATATTTTGTCTCTCACTGTTAAAATAAACCTACCATAACAATTATAGATCGTTCATTTCTTTGTCAGTGGGCAAACTTACAAAATCGGCAAGGGATCAAATAATTATTTCCCCCACTGAACATGCATGGATGTTGTATGTATCTGTCACATTGTTCTGGGAGGGGTGAGGTATATTTGTAGATGTGTATAGTAGATTTAGTCTGTTACATATTAATGCTCATCCATAATACACCACTATGATAAATCACAAATCACAGACTAACGCCAGTGACTTCCTCCACCTATGAACAGTCCAACTTTGAATTCCATGTCTTTTTCTGCTACAGTATACAGATCCACTGTTTAAGTTAGATAGCCCGAAGGGAGAAGTAAATAATATGTCTTTTTTGGTTTTATGATGGGGCCCACTTTCAGTACATTAATCAGTAAGAATTTGTAACTTTAGGTGAGTGCATAATGGAATGTGTATAAAAGTCAGACTGATCACTTCCCATTCCCAAAACTGATAAGTGAGTACCTCTCACAGTTAACAATTCAAAACATTCTCAATCTAAATCCAACCGCCAGGTCAAATAGGCTACACAGCAAACTAGTTAACAGTTCCAGTGCCGCACCGCTAGTTTGCTCCAGACCACTTTTATTGCTTAGGTACTTAGAGAAAGTAGCCACGGGATTGGTGGACAAGGCCGGGGACGAGACCCGATGGAGAGGGTCGGGGGATGACGGGCCAATCACTGTAGTGGACTCCAAAGAGAGGCGGACCAATCCGAGCGGAAGTTTTGTGTTTTATCTCTAGGTTAACCTCTTGTGCCAACAGTGACCAACGCAGGACTCTTTGCTTGTGGTTGCACATGCGTGTAATAAAAAAATGAGAGGGTTCACATCACTCTTTATGGTAGGGCTCATTGTCAGAAATCAAACTTAAACTGTAAATGAACCTTGAAAATTGTGCACAACCATTCTGAAGAGTCTGAGATGAACCGAGGTATCAGAGGAAAACATGTCGACTATGAGTGGTCAATAGCGCCTGACTTTTTATCTATTGTAACTCATACTTGACTATGGGAATATATATATGAAAATATATATAGATCGATTCATATATATCTTTTTATTTTTAAATACTCCTATGGTATGGAAGGCAATGACAAGTGTTGTCATTTTGATTAAGTGACGGGAACTTAAAATGTAGTATTATTTGAAAGTGTGACAGACAGAATGTTACATACTGTACATATTGCATGAACAACAACATATGTGTATAAGTTTGTAACACTTTTTTACCTAGACGTGGATGAATTATGTTAAATGCTCACTCTCCCAATGCCAACAGCTAACAGATGGGTCTGTATCACCGAGCCATAATCTGTGTTTTCACAAGCACTCGTCCTCTCTCGGCTCGCTGTATGTAACAGTGTAATGGCTGTCAGTTACTACGAAGAGCAAACATTGATCCTGACAACAGAGCAACATCTGTGCTTGTAAAGCAGATGAACAAGTGTTACACACCAGAAAAGAGAAGTGACTGTAACAGTGACAGACCCCAGTCCTCCAAAGTTACACACACACACACACACACACACACACACACACACACACACACACACACACACACACACACACACACACACACACACACACACACACTCACACACACTCACACAAAGCAATATATGTACAAGTAAAGAATTACAAACATTCTTCTTCTTACACTCCTCACACAAACACTCTCATTAAGCCTTTATTAAAGTCTGACTGGATTAATAAAGAGTGACACAGTGGCAGCTGGGAATACGCCATTACCACCAGTAACCACGAGTTACAAATCACCAGAACTAAAATCTGATTTATTTAATGCTGCTTAATTATGAGAGATTGTAGATCAGGTAATGAAAAATAAATGTGTTGGAGAATATTACTGAACATATCCATCCTCTGCTGTGTATCAGGGGCAGTAGATAAACAGCCGGTTTGCGTTGTCCAGTTCAGTGCCATTTATCCTCTGATGAAGGAGAGCTCAAAACGAGACGACAGAACTAAAGGAGCTCCAGTCCAAACTCAAACGATGGAAAACTATGTTGAAAACTTGATGGAAATATGACATCTGTTTGTCATGTATGTCATGATTTAATAATTTCTTTTGCGATCTTTTGCATTTTGTTTTTATCAATACACCAACTTTTCCAACTCAGTCAATTTTTTTTCTTTCTAATATTTGGAATTAGGCCTGAAAGTTTTATTTACACCAGAAAAGCTAGTCTGTCTATGTACCCCCTGCTCTGTTTCAGCACTGAGGACAGCGCCACACCTACACACAACAAACGCCGCAGGAAACGGAACTTATTACCAAATATATTCTTATGCCAAGTCAAGACAAATTGTTTAATTTGGTGTTTCAGCTCTTGTCTGAGGTGGAAAAAAAATGGAAGCGAATAACACAAATGATTATATGGATCAGTGATCAAAAAGAAAAAAGTCATGCAATGATCAGTAGTTATAAGCCAGGTCAATAGCACTGTTTTGTTTTGTTAATAAATAAATAAAATCACTACATGTTAAACTACGTCCCAACGTCCTCTTAACATAATATTTAAATGCATATTAAAATGGACTGTTACTTAGTTACACCTCACATGCACCACCACAGCTGGACGTAAGAGGCCATTGTGTGAGACTATTAGTATATTGTTCTTTACTTCAAACATATTTTGAAATTGTTGTCATGCTAGTGAAACCTATTTTTAATAAATGTATCCACTATATTGTATTAACAGAATACACGTTCCTTTTTGATATCCTAATTACTTAAAGTGGTTCTATGTATTCTGTTATTCTCCAAGCCTTCCAAACACACTGTTCCCCTGCTGGGATTCATGACTGTCTCTACAGTGGTGCCTGCTCTCACTAAATATGACCACAAATATATCATGGTTCTTGAAATGCAAATACCTGAAAAATAGTTTTCATCGTAGGTATCAGTGCACAACAATCACAGATAAGAACTTGTTATGAGTGCTAGTGGGAGTCTGGCTGACTCATGACTGAGATGAAATTCTGTCTCAATAAATGAATGAAGGAACAAGTGAATGAATGTCTGGCCTCCGGTCTTCACTGAGGACTAGACCAGCCAGCCCAGTGGTGTGAGAGTGTGTGTTGTGTGTGTGTGTGTGTGTGTGTGTGTGTGTGTGTGTGTGTGTGTGTGTGTGTGTGTGTGTGTGTGTGTGTGTGTGTGTGTGTGTGTGTGCTCATCCTGGCCGGTGTTGCTATGGTCACACCTTGCCTCACATCTCAAACCATCTGTCAACTACATGACCAGGACACACACACACACATACCTGGCAAGAACTCGCCTGTCCGCATCCCGCCAGCTTCTTCTTCCTCATCCTTCCTGTCTCTCTGTATGCCTTGGATGCGTGTGTGTGTGTGTGTGTGTGTGTGTGTGTGTGTGTGTGTGTGTGTGTGTGTGTGTGTGTGTGTGTGTGTGTGTGTGTGTGTGTTTGTGTGGGTCATTTATTTCTCTGCTCTGTAATTCATAGTTGACTGATAGGTCTTTCTAGGAAAGCCACAAGCCACAGAGAGGCTGATACAGGTGTATTATTTCAGAAAGACCGGGAAATTACATAAGACGGTTGGAGGGAGGGGGGGAATCATTTTATGAACTCCTCACATTACGCTTAACACAAACTATACATCAGACATTGTTTGCTGATACCACAAGCTCTTTTTAAAGCATAATGACACCTTTATTGATGTTGTTGATGGTGGGGACTGATGTTGGGGGGTGTAACTTGTGTGTCACAACGTCACACAAAGAAGTGCAAATCTTTGCTTCTGAACATGCTGTTTTCAGATCATATGTATTGGATAAGTGCACACTTTACCCACAAATACCTTTTTTTAATCCAGACAAAGTCCGTCCAAACTACTTATTTTCACTGACCTTTCTGCACCTAAACATTTTCTTCGTAATATGTTTTTCCATAACAACCAGGATGCATATCAGCACGCACATTGAAACCTTGAGGCTCTCTGATTTCTGTATATATGTTAATGTACAATGTTAATACGTCCAACATCTGCTCGGTCCTCGGCCGTCACCTTGATACATGGAATAACTGAAGCTTGTTCAATTTTAAGGTTGATGCAGGTCCTATGTAGAAACTCTTTGATAAATCTTTACCCCTGGATCTGAACAGCGAAACCCAAGGTGATTTACACTGTCAACTAGAAAAGTGCTTATATTGTGTATTATGAGTATTATTATTTAAATGAAATGGCTGTGTTGATAGTGATATATTTGAACAAGTCATACCAAGTTCAAAGTTTAGTTTAGTTAAATGCAAATACACCCCCAGGAGCATTGTGGCACAAACTGTAGGAGGACAATCCGGACCAAAAGTTGGGTGTTGGTTAAAGTAGAACCCCAAATAAAGGTAAACCACAGTAGAGTATCATGTGAAAAGCATTTACAGTTTTTCACAATTGTTAACACACTTTTCTCAAAACATAACGGCTTTTTCAAAACTGCACACACAAAACTGAAAACCTCACACACAAAATGCTAAACCTGACACTCCCTTTGCAAGATGACTCTTTGCCATCAAATCTCTTAACTGTTCACAAAATGGAACTCGTGTTTTCATTTGGTACACACAGCCATATTCTCAAATGACACACACATACCATTCATTGAGTACACACAACTAAGCATTTGCTGCACACTACCAAGCATTTACAGCACACTGAAGTGCAAAATTGAAAACACAATCATAGAAATGGAACACACCATATGAATGACAACGACTCTGGAGAATGAGCCATTTCTCCTTTTGTAAAATGTCTCAGTGTAGGCCTACTTTTTTCATAGTCAAACATAAAACAGCACACAAATATGCAGCAAAAAAAGTTTTATTTCGGTACACACAGAGAACAGTACAGTACTGTAAACCGGCCTGATGGTCTGGACATTCCTGAATGTAGCATGGTCAGCCAGGATCCTAGTTTGTATTTGTCGGAGTGTGATAGCGTTGTTCTCACGAACCATATTTACAATTTCAGTCTCCTGTTCGGCTGTGAAAGTGTGTGTTCTTCCTCCACGGTGTGGTTCTCTTTCAGTCCTGCAAAATACAAATACTGTGAGCACACTGTATTCTATTGATATGCAGTATTACAGCACACAAGGCAAATAGATTTCGTACCTGTTCTCCATCCTGAAGGTTCTAATGATGGTAGCAACTGTGAAGCGGCTGAGATTTGGTTGGACCCTCTGGCCAGCCTCCCTCATGCTCAAACCATGGTTGAGCACATGGTCTACCACAGTGGCCCGAATCTCATTAGAGATGACCGTTCTCCTTCTTCTTTCTCCTCCTCCTCCTCCTTCTTCTCCTTGTCCTTCTCCTCCTCTTCCTCCTCCTCCTCCTCCTCTCACTCTTACCCCTCTCCTTCTCTGGTTGTCGATCTCTTCAAAGTTCTCCATTGTTCACCAAACAAAACAGAGGCTCAAGGCACTTTTATGCTGCAGTCCTGATTGCAAATTGCTCAACAGACCTGAATGTTTAGAGATTTGAATATTTGTGTGTTGTAGGTTGATGCTTTGAGATTTTACTTGAGAAGTGTGTGCAACAACTGAACATTGTGTGTAGTGTTTTGACAACAAGGTGATGTGTAATTGACATCAGAGTGTAAAGAAGGAAAGTCAGAGTCTAATGCAGATAAGGGAGTGTGAAGTAGTGCCAAATTGGGTCGAGCGATTGGTACATGAAGTGAAGGTTGTGCAAATTGTGCCGAATTTTCGCTTTTTGTGTGTTAACAACTGAGAAAAACTGTAATTGGAACGAATGACCCCTAAAACTCAAGATATAGGTTGGATAGGTGTACATAGACCCTTGTATATTAACACCATTTGACCCAGACCACATCTCTGAAATGTCAAAGTATGTTTTGACCGTGAGAAAAGTATGTTCAACTAAATCCATGAGGTTATTGATTTGATCATTTATCAATTAATTTCTTGCAAATGGATGGCAAATACTTCTGTAGTGCCAAATGCTCAGAAAACAACCTATTTGTCAACATACCTATGGTAATCAATACATCCTCTGAATGTACCCGGTCTGGAGTATGTAGTTGTAAAGTTTCATGAGGCTGTGATTATCCAATAGGTTTATTATATACAGTGGCGTTAAGTCTCATAAAATGGTCTCAATACAATGAAATGGTTACTATGGAGACTGACATCATCACACATGAACACAGTTACCAAAAAGCGTAAATCAGGTGAAACAAACTAATATATTTTTTATATATATAAAAATGTTGCTATTTTTTATATATAATAAATATATTTCCCTTAAAATGTTGTTGTTGGAACAGCTCACAGCCAGTTAATCTGTCCGTCTCTTCATGGAGATAAAGGCTCTACAGGGCGTCTACTTCTGATCATATAGTTTAATAGTGCTGAGAACAAAATTGAGCAAACAGGATGACAAAAAAAAAAAATGGAGGAGAAGGATTGTGAGAGCGTGGTGAAAACAGTTTTGGGGAATGCTACTTTCATTCATAGTGGCACTTCCTCCTCCTCCTCCTCCTCCTCCTGCTCATTCCCCCACTACACACACACACACACACACACACACACACACACACACACACACACACACACACACACACACACACACACAAAGCTATCCATAATTGATGCTAGCTGTAGGCAGTCACTAGCAGGCTGGATGTGCACGGAGGAAGGCAAGGCAAAGGCAAGATGGTAGAGCAGGTACTACTGAGAATACACTGTTTTTCCTCCATCTCTCTCTCTGTCTTTCTCCACACCCGCTCGCTCACTACACACTGTTTGTGCTGTGACTGCAGAAGACAGCATGCTGCATGTTCCTTTCATATGTTGTGTATGTGCTTACGATGTGTGTGTGTGTGTGTGTGTGTGTGTGTGTGTGTGTGTGTGTGTGTGTGTGTGTACAGTATGCGGTGCATATGGGTTTGCAGGGCTGCATGCTCTGCTCATGTGTGTGGTGTGATGGTGTATGACGGGTTACTTTATTTTTATTACATTTGATCTCATTCTCTTTTATTACGATCTAGTGAGAGGCGGCAAATGTACGCATGCAAGAGAGGGAGAAAGGGAGGGATAGAAGGAGAGAGGTAGAGAGAAAGAGAGATATACAGATAGAGGGAGGGAGGGAGGGGGAGAGAGAGAGAGAGAAGCTGCAGCTTTGTTTTTAGGAGAAACTAAGAAACTGTGCGAACTGAAAAGGTTGTTTGTTGAGCAGTTAGTGGATATGTACTAAATGAAACATATGGTATTACTTAGTGTCGTAATGTGAATTAGCTTAAATAATTGTTGTATTACCGTACTCAAATGTTGTTTGTATGTTGAGAGAGATATATTACTGTAATCACCAAATATCAGCAGAAGTGAAACCAGAACACCCAGGTTCTGTTCCAAAAGTAAGGACATAGCATTCATTATTCATTGACATGCACTAATAACAACAAATACAGAACAAGACTTCCTCAACTTAATTCATATATTTATATAAGGAATCCTATATCGTTGTTTGTTCAATATATCTTTTTTTCAGTGGTCTTTAAGGACCAATATGTAGCATCTATGGGGGTCTATTAGCCGAATAATATAATATTCATAACTATGTTTTCAGCACTATCGCCTCACAACAAGAGGCCTGGGTTTTATTGCCGGGCTAGACGGCCTTCTGTGTGGAGTTTGCATGTTCTCCCTGTGTCAATGTGGGTTCCCTACAGGTTTTCCAGCTTCCTCCCACAGTCCAAAGACATGCAGCTTAGGTTAATTGAGGACTCTTAATTGCCCGGAGGTGTGGATGTGAGAATGAATGGTTTTCTATCTCTCTGATAGTCGGGTTACCTGTCCAGGTGAACCCTGCCTTCACCCATTGTCCTGCAACTGCCTCAACTAATTTAGAAAGTAAACTTCAGGAACATTTTAATTTTTTCAGAAAGGCCGGCGAAAGAAAAGCTAATTGGGAGAATGTATTGATTTACAGAAGCTACTGGATCAGAGGCCATACAGGAAGCAACGTCAGTCAGCTCTCTTTACAATATATTTTCATACACACTTCGTATGATAGCTTATAAAAAGTACTCCCCATTCTTGTTCGGTTTCCTACAAAAGCCAGGAATACGTGTCAATTCCTGCTTGTCACATGACTACGGTCTTTTCAAAACAAACCTCCGCCTTTACAGGAAACTCAGTTAGGTTTAGGCAACAGAACCACTAAGTAAGGTTTAGGAAAAGATCGCCGTTTGGGTTAAAATAATAACAGAAGTGCCGTTACGGAACAATGGAAGTTACATAAATCAACATTGACTTGTTGTGTCACTCAGGGAACGAACAGCAGCCTCCTGGATGAAAGATCGCTGTTTGTTGGATCCATCCAAATCCACCTTGTGTGTCCTTTATCATTCTTTATATTTCCTTGTTTATATAGTGGGATTCTTTTAATGTTACACTGCTTTTAGTGAGAAATTCCCTCTGTGTATGTCCCCCAGACAGTGCCCTTGATAAACAGTAGGACAGTTGGTTACGGGTGTTTTGGTGAAGTGTTTCTTTATTGATTTGTTCTTCCCCTTACCTTGACCTGAATCCAATGAGCCCTTATACCAACCATTCATTTCTTTGACTTCTAACCACAGCCTAGCCTCAACTTTAACTCCAAGTTCTATGGGAAACACGATTAGCTGGGAGGGCAGACTTTGACAAGCCACCAGCAATAACTGACGGCCAGGATGAAGACACCCACTTGATTTGGCTTATATCATCTTTAAACTGCCCTCCCAAGGAAATCCACATCATCTGTCATTTGAACAAATGCCTCTAACACACGCTACTTACCACAGCAGTATGTAGTACACAGTACATACTGCATACTGCATTCATCAGTAGTATGTAGTATGAAACTGGTGAATCAGTTAATTTTGCAGTATGCAGGCCAGGGTTTAGTCTTCAAACAAGCTTTTAAAGCTCTGGACAAACACCCAAAAAACTCAGACTTCTATTGCCTTATTGGAGACAAATACTTTCAACTTATTGAGCTTTGAAATTTCTTTTTGTGTTAAGACCAATGTTTGTTTTCTTTATAAAATACTGCAGGTTTAGCTCCACACATCTTTAATTTATTTTAACAGCTTATGGTAAATCATGATGATGGGAGACGGTGATGTTATTTCATTTAAAGATGAAAAAAGCTCGGAAATAGAGGCTACTGTTGTCTTGACCATTAATGGTGCCGTTCCAGCAATTTGCATTGCGGGATACATTAGGCCAGGTAGACTGGTCAAATGCATACTGGACATTCTAGAGTTCTGCAGGAATAGTACCTAAAACCCAGAGATGAGTCAGCATTTTTTCCCTTCCTGTTCCCTCGTCTGGAAGTCAATGTGTTTGCTGAATGTGCTTTTCGTTGGACGCCTTAAATAAGGTCTGTGGTTAAGACAAGTTAAAGAGACTTTAACGCTTTATTTTACATTATAAAAATAGGTCAGTAAATACCCCTCTGGTGAATTTAAACCTTTCAGTGTCTTAAAAGAGGTGGTTGCTAACAAGGGTCTAAATGAGACGACTGAAGTGATGCTCGTGACAGACCGTGGTCATGTTTGTTTATAGCCTTAAAAAATTAGCTTTTTAAATCTGCAAATTGCATTCATACTTTAAAAATCACAGCAAAAGGTGTTCATTTGTGAAGAATATCTTGCTGGACAAAACAAAACGTGTAAGTATCATAAGAGTTTGTTTGCCACAGAGGATATTTTCTGAAATAATCCAAAATCCAATGGAACAATCTCTTGGCTTTTCTGTGGAGGGTAGGTTTGATGCCAACTTCCTGTTGGATACAAAAATACGTCATCCCTGCAGCTCTCTATATCAACAAAAAGAGCATGAAAAAAATCTAAAAGGAGGTGTCTGCAATGCCAGGAGGCAGAGTCAGTGGTTCCAGAGTTAGCAAGCTTTCAGCCAATTTTTTTTATCTTTGCCCGAAAGGAAAACTACAGTTCATATTAACTCGTGTTTCACATTGTAGGCCTATGCAACAAAGTTATTGCTAAGATCTGGGAGGACAGCAACATCACTTGAAATAGGTCAGACAGAGGAGAGACACGAGCGGCCAGATGGTCACACTGGTTGAAAACAAACAGACAGATTTAAAATGTGCAACACTGCAGCAATGCAAATTTGCAACATGATTTGCAGGAAGAAGACCAACTACTGGGATTTTATTATGAACCAGAGCAGCGTCTGACTGACTGTCTGAGCTAAATTGTTCTTTAGCCTAAGTAAACTGTTTTATTGAGTTTCCTTTTAGTTAAATCCTCTGAGTGAATTTGAGTTTCCTCTGATATAAAGTTATGCAGAGAATATGCCTGGGGCTTTTATTGTGAAAGGTAAGAACTGAAGGAGTGGATCTGGTCTGTGCTCTCTTAAAGGACCAGTAAAGTTTGCCGTCTAGGTTCGGACAAGAAGCCTCCGTGGTGTTGTGCACTATAGTGGACGTTTTCAAAAAATGTTAACACCATGATGGGTTGATGCCTTTTTAAGCAATGTGAAAGCTAAGATCAACCTTGTACCAAAAATAAACTAAGTTGCTTTTTCAACACGTAGTATTTGCTTCCTGACAGAAAGTAATGATGAAAACAACAATTCAAAAATTTGCTGTCCAAATTAAGTAATGAGCCTTTACTGTGCTATAAGGGGTTATTAAGAACGCTTCAGCTCAGATAAACGGCTGGTTTCAGAACCGGATCATCTAACTGCTTCTTTCTTTCTCTTTCTGGTAAAGTGTGTCCCTGACTTTCACAGAGAATGCTGACTGACCAATGCAGTGCCACAAAATAATACAGTACAGTATCTTACAGAAGTCAAGTCAACATTAAATGTTTTCAGAAGTAAGATACATGATCAATAAAATGTAAAACACAAGGCACAAATTGTCTTTGGAGAAATAGTGAGACAGTTTTTGAGTAGAGTAACAGACAGGGAGGCATACCAAGTGACGATTTTACTCTGAAGAAGAGAAAATCCTTCCCTCTCTGTGGGTTTATTCTGCATTTTAATTGTATTCCTCCAGTTGCCTGTGTGTGTGCGTGTGTGTGTGTGTGTGTGTGTGTGTGTGTGTAGTGCTCTGCCACGTAAAGCATATTTCAGCCTTCTAAATGTGGTTCTCATTACACAGCAGAGCATTTAGCCAAGACTCAGTCTGCATCCCCTTTTCTCTCTCTCACTCTCTCCCTCTTTGTTTTTCCATCATATGGCTGAACCTCTCTCTCTCTCTTTCTTTTTCCTTCATATGGCTGCACCTCTCTCTCTCTCTGTCACTCTTTCTCTTTCTTTTTCCTACATATGGCTGAGCCTCCCCCCTCCCCCTCCCCCTCTCTGTTTAATGGCTGAGATATAAATATCCCACAGGAGTAACCTCTCTCCCATACACCAAACACACTGCACGCTGACTTTCTTTCCATTGATGTCTTAACTCTTTTTCTGTGAATCACATTTACAGCCAGCAGAAGACACATTTCTAAAACTTATAAATCTCACCGAAACTTTTGCTTCGGTGAGATTTATAAGTTAGAGCTAAACCTCATTGCTAAGGGAAATTTACATTCCTCTTACTATAAATCCTGTATGGGGTTTCTAGACCACATATCTACTGGCTTAATTTTCCCTACTGGATGTTGGTAAATTCCTTCCTTTCAACACATGCCCATTCACAACTCGTCAAATACCTACGCTAGGTTTCCCTCTAGCTCAGCTGTGGATATGTCAGGGACGCCCTGTTGGTCCCACTGTTTACATGCATGGAGTCTAGATTTAAGATTTGTCTTACCCAACAAAACTATGTGGTTAGTTTAAGGGAAGAATAATGTTTGGGTTTGTTTCATACCTTGCATTAGTACAAGTTAGTAAAAAATGTAAGTAATGTAACAAGTCTAATGTAAAATAAGTCAAGTTGAGTTCACATGGGACACACACAGTGGTCTCCTGGGTAAAAGTCCTTTGTTCAACTTCAGACACTAAAGAGTGCCTCGCAGGTCACTGACCAAGTGTCGTCATTTGACAAGTGGGGAGTGAGAACGGGGTGTTCCTTTAGTTCAGGGACTTTATATCTAAAAATAGCAACTCCACACTACATCTAGTGAAGAGGAAAATCATTGCTGTGCTGATTTCCCCTGAGTCCCTGACACACCAAGTCACTAGAATGAAACTTGAAATGTCTATCTGGTCAATGACATCTAATCACAGGTCCGCGCATTTACACGTGTCCCCCATGAGAGAAGTGATTCTGCTGTATGGGCTCTTCACTTTTTAGAGGAAGGGCTCATCTCCAGATTTTTGATAGGCAGCTTGAGAACAAGAGAGGCAGAGTAAGGTGACCTTTCAACTTCTCTTCATGAGTTTTTCCTGAAAAAGTGGCCAAACTATGGAGAGCCATTTACACCTGTTGGAGATCAGAACACTATACAACCCAGACCACTTTCATGACACCATTTCAACCTTGTCATAGTTTAGATTAGTATCTGGATAATGAAATCGTGCTTCAGCATTTAACATGTTTACCAACAAATATGGGACGGCTAAAACATGAAAGACAAGGGTCACATGACGCCATCCTTACTAGGCTAGCATTATCTCAGATATCTCAGATGATCTTTTAACTTGCTGGGTGGATGCTTTCCTAGCTGGCTGAGAGCAGGTTAAAATGTTTGCCAGACCACTCCCATATGTGGTGCATCTTCCATATCCAGAAAAGTTATCCCAACAAATCCTACAGACAAATACACACTATTTATTATTATTACATTTTTTGGGGGCTATTTTACTTTTTAATACATATATACAAAGCTAGAATACCTGAAATGGATTCTAGCCAGGACATAGTTCAACAAAGAGTATTTGTTGTAGATTAGAAGCTAGTCATGTTAAGGATCTCAGGCAACTTGAGTGTTTTCCTTTATATGCCAGGTACATACATGTGTGTGTGTGTGTGTGTGTGTGTGTGTGTGTGTGTGTGTGTGTGTGTGTGTGTGTGTGTGTGTGTGTGTGTGTGTGTGTGTGTGTGTGTGTATTTTGTGATGGGGCTTTGTTTGAAATGAAACTGTAAATTGATGTGAATAAGATGACTAGTGACATTTTTCACTCTCTACATTGTGCTACTAATAGTTTATCATAATTTCAGAGCCTTACTAAGAAACCACATCCACATTTCGAAATTGAAAGCAAATATAGCAAATCCCGTTGAAATATGTTGTAAACATGAACGTTTATTCAACGTCTTCACTTTCTCTTTTGAACCACTTCTGAACGTCTTTTAGCCATCACCGTATTTTCAATGTATTTTGAACTTCAAAATGCTCACAGTTAAATATGTAGCAATTAAATACGTAGTCATAGTAACACCCAGTTTCCACTGACAGGACAAATAAGTCCATATGACGCAGGCAACAATTAATTTGTATTTAATAAGCAACAATATGAACATAACATTATTTAAAATCCAATTTAAAATACACAATTGTTGAAGAAAATCTCTGTTTCGTCCTTTAAATGTCGTTGTCAAAGCCACCTAGGAGCCAGTTTCAGATGGTCTGCCATATTTAAGGTAGACACCTGTAAATTAAACAAGTATTTGGAAAAAATACTCAGTAATTAATCAGTTTTGAATGTCTTTTCACTGGTGACCACAGTCGTTTTTTAAACATATTTTCAATGGAAAGATGCTCCTTGGGATATTACACAGTATAATGCTTTATATTGTTTGTAAGTTGCTGTATGCCAAACAACAATGTTTTTACTATCTTCTTGTTTGTACGTACATTTGTTTTACTCACTTCCTCCCGATTTAAACTGTGTACAGCCCCACTAGCTTTCCATATTGTATTTTAGATTAAAAAATGTCCTAAAACTCACTGTAAAACGTTGAGCTACAGCGACAGTCCATAAAGACTGTTGCCAACATTAACTTACACACATGTTGATGTTTACTGTTGCTCAATGCTGCAGAACACTACAAGCTAACATGCTACACGCTAACATGCTAACTTGCTACAAGCTAACAAGCTAACGCTACAAGCTAACAGCCTCGCCTGCATCATGAGCAGCATATAATTATACTAATGGTGCTAATTTTGCTTTCAATTATTGGAATCCGGTAGTTCAAGTACTTACAAAGAATGTAATTTATTCCTAAATTAAAAAAAGTTTTTTTTGTCCATGCAGGGTAACCAGGACACACCGGCACCCCCAGACCCGTCCATGGCCCAGGCCTACCCATCAGCCCAGTTTGCCCCCCCTCCGCAGAACAACATTACAGCTGAGTTTACAGCTTCACACCCTCATCCACATCCACACCCCCACTCACATCCACACCAGCACCAAGCAACCCCACAGGACTACACCGGTGTCCAGGAGCATCCACTCAACATGTACCAGTCCTCACAGAGCCACAATGAGCAGATCGGGTCAGACTCCGGCAGTCAGACCGTCACCGGCACAGCCACAGTAAGGCATAATGGGAAAAGCTGGTGTTTAAGCTGGCAAAAGCTGGGTTTCAAAGTTGATTGTTTCTGTACTGTGCCATGTTTTTAAACATTCTTAATTTTAACATTAAAACCTGAGCTATATACATGTTGCAACATGCAACAGAGAAATATAAAATTGAGACATTGTGGTTTATGAGCAGTTTTGTAGTTTTTGCTTTTGTATTTTTGCATACAAAAGCAAAAATACATTTATTAAATAAGATCATTTGTCACTCTCTTTCTAATAAGATAGAAAGCAAACAGCAGCTCCCACAAAAACAGAAGTTAACGAAATGGTTTCGATACTTAATAGAGCTATTGCTCTCAATCAACCCTTCCCTACTTTTCTGCCCAGACTCCATCACAGGTCATCCTAGAGAAGACATCCACAAGGCAGTAAAAAAAAAAGGAAGGGGAGGGGTGGTAGTAGTGGTAGTCACTGGATGCGGTAACTTCACCTAGCAAACAAACATTCATAAAAGACTGTTGCTTAAGAACTTTTCTTATATGAACTCTTTCCCTTGCACACATGTGGCACACAACAGGAGAGTGTCCCTCTCAGACTCAATCTCACATATTAGAAATACTTTGGTTTGGTTTTGAGGGGGGGTGGCACCTGGTAAGACTGTGCTATAGGCATTGCATGACGCTGATTGCACTGTGTTCACGTTGCCAGTTTGTGACTTGGTCATAAACAACCGGGACGTCATTGGACCTTTACCGACAGAAGTTCCCAAATCTCGTTGTCTGTCCAGATAGACATTTTCATTGCCTGATATGTGTAAATTACACTTTCTCTTCACCCTTGGATGTTTGCAGATGTCTGAAAGGGGCTATACGAATGGAAGACTGAACAATAACCTGCAGGTTTAGGGGTGTAAGACTTGTTCATGGCCAAATGGTTGTTGGACTTGCTCGTGCTCTGGAAGTAGTGACTTATGGGTCTGGATCATGACTGGGGCTATAGAACTGAACCATGACCTGGAAGTACATGCTTGAAGGACTGGATCATTATCTGGAGATTCTAGGACTGGTATTATGAACATGAAAAGATTTTGGTTATTTAAAATCTATCTAGTGATTGTGAAGTTCTTTCAGGATCTATTTTATTCCTAACAAACTGCCATACAGTTTTTTGACACAAGATCAAAAGCCTTTTTTCTTTTATCTTTTTTTTTTAATTAAAATAAAAAATATTATTTGTATAGCCCAATATCATATTTATTAATATCGTGTTTACAGATTTACCTCAAAAGGCTTCACAATCTGGTCAACATACAATATCATTAGTCCTTGGACCTTTGTGTAGAAAAAAGGAAAACATCCCCTTGAAGAAACTTTAATGTGGAAAACAAGAAGATACAAGGGAGAGCCACTGAGGAGGGATCTCTCTGCCAGGATGAACAGAAGGGCAATATATGTCATGTTTACAGAATTAACAACATAGTAAAATTACAACTTATTAAATCCATATAAAAAATATGAAAGATATAATGACAGTAGTAATAGCAATAATAGCACAAATAATAGTGGAAACAATAATAGAAAAAAAGATAACTGCTATAATAAAAGCAACAGAGGATATACAAGAATGAAAATGATAATAAAGGCAGAAAATATTTCTATTAATGGAAATATATCTAATAATCATAATCGTAGCAGTTGGCGTCAGGCAGGCCCGAGACAGCAGGCACGACGCAGCACAACAACAACGACTCTTTGGAAGAAGACAAGTTAGCAATGTGCATTTATGGGACATGAATGTATACAGATAAAGAGGGAGAGGAGGAGAGAGGAGCTCAGTGTATCCTAGGAAGTCTACCAGCAGTCTATAGCAGCATGACTGGTGCAAGGCAAACCTGAGTCAGCCATAAGTCTTAGCCTTATCAATGAGGAAAGCCTTAAGCCTACTCTTAGATGTAAAGAGGGTGTCTACCTCCTGACTGATAATGCATTCTGGGAGCGCAGTGCTCTAGTGGGGTTATAGGGTACTATGACTTCTTTAAGATGTGATGCTGTCTGACCATTTAGGGCTTTGTAGGTATGGAGAAAGATGGAGAAACATCAAATTATTGATGTTACAGGGTGCCAGCGCAGAGAAGTTAATACAGGAGTAATATCATCTCTTTTCCCAGTTTTGTTGGTACGTGCTGCAGCATTCTAGATCAACTGGAGAGTCTAAGTAAACTTCACATCAGGGAGTTGCAGGTCATCCAGATTTTTATGTCCTTAGGCATGCTTGAAGTTAAGAGAACTGGTTGGTTTCATCTGGCTTGATTGATAGATATAATTGGTTATAACCTGCATAACAATGAAAGTTTATGAAGTGTTTTCTGATAATATTCCCTAAAGCAGGCATATATAAGGTGAATAAAATTAGACTAAGCACATAACTTTGTAGAACTCCGTAACTAACTTTGGTGTGCATGGAGTTTACAGATTGTTTACAGATACAAACTAGGATTCATCTGATAAATAGGACTTAAACCAACTTAATGGTCCCTTTTTTGGAAATCAAATGCTCCAGTCTCTGTAATAAGATTTGATGGCCAATGGTGTTGAATGCAGCACTAAGGTCTAGCAATACAAGTACAGAGACAAGTCCTTTGTCTGATGCAATTAGAAGGTCATTTTTAATTTTCACCATGCTGTTTCTATTTATGATGCACTCTAAATCCTGACTAAAAATCCTCAAATAAACTATTGTTATGCAGAAAGTCAGAGGGCATTCCTTTATGTTTTAAGACTATTTCGCCCTACTAACTGAGATTCTTCTTCTTGGTGGAACGCCATATCCTTTACGTTTTGGTGATGTCAATTCAATTTGCAGTTTGAGGGTTAAAATAAATCTTCCTTTGTTTTATCATCTTCTGTTGAGTAATGTGAGTATTCATATGACTGGGGGGAGTGGATTCATTTAGGCTAACATATTCTAAATGTCATTTTTTCAAAAGGAACAGGATACTAAAGGTCACGTTCATACCTGTTTCCCAGTTCAGTTAGTAAAGGAAAAGGAACAAAAATATCCTGTCCCTCCTGATTCTGATACTATTGCCGATAAATCTAAGGAACTTTAATTTTAATTTAATTTGCTGCTGCCAGGCGCTAAGCTCTCCTCCTCCTAGAGCTTCTGACTGCAGGTTGAAGTAGCAAAGCCGGATCCGGGTCCGTCCGCAGTGGCCTGGTCGCTGCAGGACCCGCTGGATGAACCCGCACAATCTCATCTCATTTCAATCAGGAGATCAAGTCAGATGAAAAAATATAATTGTTTATTATTAACAGATGATATGTGATGATAAAGTCTTGACTGAGTCTTTGGCGCTTGGACTCTATAGGTAGATTTGTAATTCAGGGGTGTCTGTCCTGAGCAGCAGCAAGGTACTGAATGAACTTGAAGTAAAACTAGCTAAAAAAAAAATCACATCTGCAATAACAAAATACTGTACTTATAAATAAATTGTGTTTTTGTTGAGCTGTAGTACAACTAGAGAACAGACCTGTGCGTAATCCCTCTGAGGCTCAAATTTGTGAAATTGCAACATCTACTTGAAGCTATCTAGTGCCCTAGGCATCAAATGTTCTTAGTATCTGATGTTATTCCTGCCTTCATGGTAATTTGTTGATGATATTAACCGTTGGGGCAAACAGCTGACACATGAAGGACTGAGAGAAACAGGGAGGGACACTCCTAGAAGATCTCACTGAAAAGACGAGATAAGGAAGAGAGAAATAAAGGACAGAGTGTAAGGTTTGATGAGGATGGGGGAGGGGAAGCAGCAAACAGACTGACTAAGAGGAAGAACTGATGAGACTTCCAGATGTACACTATCCAGTCTTGTTGCTGCCAACATGCTGTCTCTCCCAAACCCTGTCCTCTGGTAGAATAGGGTTGTGGCAAATAAATCATCACACAAGACTTTCAGAATCCAATACATAGACAAAAACCTGCATTTCTGACTAAGCAGATTATGAACATTTTCAAAGATGTACTACCTGTAAACTGTATCAGCAAACGTAAGGCTAAACAACATGACCAAAATATCTATTTGCAATGTCACCTATGAAAACAACAACGGACCTGTATTACATTAAATCAAAGGTTCCAGTATGCTTGGCTTGTGACCTCTTAAATAAGCAGGGCGTAGTTGTGGAGCCTTGCCTCGTTTGATTTTCTAAGTCCAATAATAATTAGAAATATTTCACAGAAAGAGAAAAGTCACATAAATCAATATAGATTCATGAAGGTTAACTGTCATTTTTTCTTTCCTCTCCTGTTCATCATCTTGTGATCCTTCAGATTAACTTTGCCATCCTTTGAAGGGGCCAGAGTCCTATAGGTTTGGAATAACTGGACTAAACTACTTAACTGTAAATATAGCAGTTATAACTACAGTAGCTCCAATTTGAGCAATTATAACAGTAGAATGCTGCATATGCAGCAATGCATTTACAAAGTCTTACCACTGTTATTTTCTTTGACACAGTATGCTTTTCAAACATCAAAATAATAGCCCTGCCACTGATAGCTCAATGCACTGCAAACAAACACATGTGTGGCATGTTAAAAAAACACTGCAAATAGAGAAATATGCCTATAATAGCTTTACATGACAACATAAACTGTTTACAGAAGACACTAAAAAGTTGTCAATCTGCAAGAGGCAATAGGCAGTCAAACATGGTGGGACACGATGGCAGGCTAAAAGCTGATTGGTGGAAGAAACAAAGAGAACAGAGCAAGGCTGGACAGGAAGTTAAACAAACACAGGCCACAAGATGAAGACTACTAAAAGGGAATCAAACAGCAATTAAACAGGCAGAACCACTCCGAAGGATGGCCAGGAGGACGAGCAGACGTTCTAGAACACATCTGGATGATGAGCAAGTGGACGGAGCACATCCGGAGAACAGCAACGGAGGCATGACCACTCTGGTGGTCGACCAGGACAGAAGAGCAAGACCCTCCTGGATCCAGGCATTGAAGGCGGAACCTCTCCGCAGAAAAACAAGAGGGCTAGGTCTCTGGAAACTGGATTTCCCGACCAAACTTAGCAACAGGAGGCCGTTGCGGCCCAGCGGGAACAGAAATGGGAGGTTGCTGCAGCCCAGAAAGAACAGGAACAGGATTTGTGGCCCCCGATGCAGGAATTGGAAAGAAATCTGCCATGTCTCTGGGCAGTGGAGACAAGATGTCGCTGGGCAGCTTGGAGGATTGACGTCTCCTTTTCCCGACTACTGCTTCTTGGGATGGACAGGAGGCATATCAGCTTGTGCCTAGCTGACTGGGAAGTACGAGGCCCTCCCAAGGAACAGGTTATGGGCTGGGCCTGGATGAGAAGCACGCTGGAGGCTAGCTGTCTGGAAGCAACTGGGGACCAACAGTTTGGAGGAAAGCAGCCTGGGGACCAGCATTTTGGAGGCAAAACGACTGGAAAACCAGCAGGCTGGAGGCTGGCATACTGATTTGTGGACTGGGAACTAATGGGCTGGAGACTAGCAGACTGAGTTGTGGACTGGGAGCTAGCAGACTGAGTTGTGGACTGGGAGCTAGTGGGCTGGAGGCTAGCAGACTGAGTTGTGGACTGGGAGCTAGTGGGCTGGAGGCTAGCAGACTGAGTTGTGGACTGGGGCTAGTGGGCTGGAGGGCAGCTGAGTGTGGACTGGGAGAGTGGGAGGCTAGCAGACTGAGTTGTGGACTGGGAGCTAGTGGGCTGGAGGCTAGCAGACTGAGTTGTGGACTGGGAGCTAGTGGGCTGGAGGCTAGCAGACTGAGTTGTGGACTGGGAGCTAGTGGGCTGGAGGCTAGCAAACTGATGAGCAGACTGGAAGCTTGAATAGATAATTATCCCATTCTTTTTAATCCACAATTAGTGGAATCATATGGTAAAAATCTGATCATATTATGTTATTATTTTACAATTTTTTAATTTTGTTGTCAGAGTAATTAAAAAAATAAAATACCACTCTGTCTACAAAAGTGAACCTAATATCTAAAAAGCTTATGACACATTTTAAAAACCTGGACTTAATGTATTTACATCAAGTTTTGTGGCTGGAGGTGGACATTCGCATCTCTCTACCTCTCTCTCTTTGTAGGATAAATGTGTGTGCTGTTAAGCATCCGGTAAGAATGTCCTCATCTGGTCCGAGTATTTCTAAAGCTAAAAGATAACCAAAAGGACCGAAAATGTCAACTTTTGACACCAGAATTTTGAAAAATATCAATGTTTGACATGAAAATCTGTCCAATATGCTAAAATATTGTACTTATGAAGTATGAACATTGCAGCATCTAATAGCTCCAGCAAGGCTTTTGACTCAGTGTTGTTTTTCCTTTCTGTTATCTACTTTTCTTCTGATTCCTGAGATAAAATCCTGTTAAAATGTTTTTTATAACAGGCCGACATTCTTACTACAGTTTACATTTCATAGTCTCTTCTCTGAAACCTGATGTAAGAAATCATCTATGTTTTATATCTCCCATATATCTGAATCTCCGATCTCTTCTGCCTGGCCTCACCTCACGTATCAGTACCTGATGCCAAAAGGGATGAGATGCTTTGTCTCACTCTTTGTTTGTTTGTTTGTTGGATTTCTTCACTGCAAGTGTAGGCGCATGTCACCACCGACGAGCTCTGCACAGATGGCAATTGCTGCTGTGTGTGTGTGTACACTCCTTTCCATATGTGGCAGTGTATACCTAGGCGTTGCATGGAAGACATGCAGTCTGCTGGCCTTATGCTGCTTCTTTTCAAGCTCACACTCCCACACAGTTACACACACATGCACAGAGGCTGTACTTTTAGCTGGCTTGAAGCCTGGAACTGTTGGTGAGCAAAAGAAAGAGAGAGAAGGAATGGAAACCATTGTCTTTCATAGAGGATCATGATTTTAGTATGTCACACATTATAACTAAACCTAAGATCCATGGAAACACAACCACTAGAACCAGAAAGGTGTCGCTTCAATACAAATGTTATTTATGATGCCAGTTTGGGGTGTTTTTTATGAAATTGCATTATATCTAATATGTTATCTACCCTTGTCTCCATGTGGAGTTATTCTTTCTGAACAACACTTCATTAATAGATTGGTTCTAAGCCAGCTAAGATACACAACAACAGCTTTTGTATCAAACACAGGCTTGCAGTGTAAAAGGAAGCTGTGAAGTCCTCCCCTGTGTTTCACAGCCATTGATCTCACTCACACTGAGAGGTAAAGGACAAACACTGGCTGCTGCTGGTACTCTTTATATGTGGCATGAGCATCTATTATGTCTGTGTTTGAATATTTAACCCTTTCCCGTTCAAACTTCTTTTTGTCTCATGCACCATTTTAAAAAATGGGTCACATTCCCACTGACTGGAGGTTAAAAGACAAATTAATGGCATTGGAGTTCAATCACCACCTGTACATGACTGAAGTTCCAAGTTCTTTCAGTAATAGCAGGTTTTGTAAAATTGTATTAATAGTTGCTGGAAGGTCCATCTTTCATTTGTTTCAGTGTCCTTTATTTTGTTTTCCAGCAGACAGATGATGCCGCCCAGACGGACAGTCATCCACCAACACAGACGGTACCCGAAAGCACAGACAGCAAGACCCAACCCAAGAGACTTCATGTCTCCAACATCCCCTTCAGGTTTAGAGACCCAGACCTCAGGCAAATGTTTGGCGTAAGTACAATACTTGATGGAGAAGACATTTCTTGAAATCTAGACGGCCCAGAATTATGTTTTCAAAGACATTTGTATCAACAAAAACAAAAAGTAAAAAAGTCTTGGTCTTGATTTTTAGTTAAACTGATGACAAGAAGAAAAGTCAATCACTGAGCATTTCCTCTTTTGTTCGTCTTTATAGCAATTTGGCAAAATCTTGGATGTGGAAATCATCTTCAACGAGCGCGGTTCTAAGGTACATTGTGTTTCTTTTTTTTTAATTTATGCATACTTTACTTTTGTAGAAACTGTTTTTGCTGAAGAATCAATCAGCTTTATATTCTTGCTGACATCACCAGTTCAGCTAGGCTAGGGTGATTACATTTCAATATAGCTGTCCAGACATAATCATCACTGTAATTTGTATTTTCAGTAAAACCAAAGTTATATCATCCACCAGACTTCATCCTGAATGCTAGCACCTGAGATAACCAACCGGCCTTGTCCTGCTGCAGGCCTTCACTTCTCTGAAAACATACTTTTGATAAATAGACTGAATTCTAAATGGTTCAAAAAACTATTTCCAAAAATTAAAACATTGGTTTATTTTGATGGTTACCAGGATAGCAAAGGTTTAAAAAGGTAATGTATCAAAGATTAACTGGGCAAAGCAAGAACACTTTTGGACATCTGGACTGCATATGTCTAAATGCGGATTTTGATCTCTGTACAAGCCAGAGAATCGTGGCTGATGAGTACTGGTATATTAAAATACCCTTCTTAAAAATACATCCTTCTTTTATGCTGAGCTAGACTATTGTCTGTCAAAGATGAAGTTCACCTTGAATTCCTTAAGTATGGATGTGCTTTGCTTTTGGATATTACTGTATATCTTTTTTCTTATTGCTGATACCATGCCATTAATAAGTTAAACTTCTCTTCGTTCTTTTGGAAGATTTAATCTTATCTTTAATGACTTAATCAGAGGAATGGATTTTTTTTACCACCTTGCAATATGGGAATTTTGCAGTAGATGATTTAAGTCACACTACATTGTAGGCATCTGTCATAAACCCCAGGCATTTATTATTAAGACATGCTATTAACCCTCGATCCCTGACTTCACTTGGACAGTGTGGAGAAGAGTAGAAGGCTTCAATTCCAATAAATAACAATTGTTAATAAAATGTATTTCAAGCAGTATTGTAATTTTTTCATTGTTCACATGAAAAACTTAACTAACTTTAGTTAATTGATGTTTTATATGAATTAAAATGACCGTTCACTAAACCCTTCCCCCAAACAGCGATTGTCCAATCATTGCTTAGCAACCGTAACAATGGGCCACAGGCCTGTCCAGCTTTGCATTTCTGAATTAGCAGTGGACATGGGGCTCTAATAGAACAATGCTTATGGTTTGTTTCTTTTCTTCACTTTTACTTTTAAAACCAGAAAAGTAAAGAGCAAAAATGTAAGGAATCGTCTAAATGGGGTGTTTGTCTGACTAACATTAGCAATTTCTGGCTAACTAGCTTACTACCTGTAGTATGTTTTTGTTGGCAAGTATTACTTATATCACATAAGTAATACTTGCCAAAAAAAACATAATTAGATAACTACATTATCTTGTGAGGTTACAGGTCATTTCAGAACAACCCCCGCTCAGGACTGGAACATCCACTGCATTGGGAGCTGGTTCTGGATTCTGCAGTATCAGAATACAGGCTAAAATTAGGAGCTCTGTCCTGTGCTGATTATGTAATCCCCCTAACCCGATGATTTGCCTGGAACATGCAGCTTTAGCCTGGTCTTTCAGAATGCTATCATGAACGTAGCCTTCCGTATGTGCATATTGAAGACCAATTATCAGGGTTCCCATTTCAAAAAGAGCCAGCCAAAGACAGAATTTTTAAGATACTTACAAAGTTAAATCTGCCAGCAAAATCAATGTGCACTGACCAAGACAGAGAAGCCTGATTTTGTCTACATCAGTCTGAATTCTGCCTAAGCAAGCACCTAGTGCAGTATAAGCAGAACTGTGCGTGCAACCCTGTATTCAATTTCCCAGTGTATTTAGCCCTTACATTGCAACAGACCATATGCCATGCGAGAAAGAAAAGCTCAACAGACATAGTAACAGTAACCAAGGGGGCAGGGCTTAGTGAAGGGTCACTTTCCTCTCTTTTGCAGACTAATTTAAAGTAATATTAATAGATATTGGTTAACAAAGGATAGATACTAAAGCAGAACTAGAAAATGATGTATTGTTCACTGTAATGTTGAGTATGATCTGTAAAAAAATAATGTGCATGTTGTTCTTGCCTCTTTCCGTCCTGCATGCAGGGTTTTGGGTTCGTAACGTTCGAGCATAGCGTGGACGCCGACAGGGCCAGAGAGAAATTACACGGCACCGTGGTAGAAGGCCGTAAAATAGAGGTGCATGTTCTAAAATAATTCTTCATTCTTCCTGCCCTCCTTTCCTCCTTGTGTGTGTATGTGTGTGGTTGTGTATTTGTGTGTGAGTGTTTGACAGTCCTTCGTCACATCCCACTTTTCCAATTTTCTCATGACATCAAACTGTCAAGTCATCCAAGCCTCATCATTTCCCTTTCCTTGCGCAGTATCATTATTCTGAACACAAATCAATGCCCTCATATAAGAAGTATTTATGTTGTATGTGAAAGATTTAGATTGTTTTGTTTGTTTACTTTTTTGTTCTTTTTTCCTGTTCTAGTTGATTTTGTACTGTTAAGACATTTGGCATTCCCAAGGTTTAAAAGTGTAATTCCACACTACCAGCATCATAGATAGACATATTTCGGTGGTGTAAAGATTGCTTTGGAGTTTGGCCAAAAATGTTGAAAACCAAACATGTTGTTATGTATGTTTAAAGAAGGAAGGAGTTTTCCCCCAGAGAAAGAACTCAAATCGTGTATTTCCATGGCCAGAAAAAGTACTTAGAAATTTAAAGGAGACACCGGGAAAGTGAAATGCAAAGTTCACAACTTATCTGATTCAGTAGCATGACAATACTCAAGCACTATTTCATTATATTGTGTCAACTCAGAGGAACAACAGCTAGACTCGACCAGACTTGAAGCATAACTCTTACCATTTATCATACATCGCAGTTGCAATATTTCATTGCCAATCCTTCAAACCAGGCAATGTTTACATCTGTTGTACCTACAGATATAATATCATGTATCTCTATGGGTGTACCTGACAATGGTTAGAATACCCTGACACCACAGCAAGTATCCTCCATCCATCAAGCAACTTTCAATCTGGTGGCCCAGATGCCCCTTCTTCCAGCTCTTCCTGGAGGATCCAGATGTGATATTTAATCCCTCCAGCGTGTTCTAGGTCTTCGCAAGGGATCTTACCCAGATCACCTACATATGAAGGAAAGAAGGCCAGGAGAAATCCAAACTAGAACCCCCAAGCCACCCCCAACTAGTTCCCTTTGATGCGACAGAGAAGCTGTTCCTCTCCAAAATCCCTGCTGACTTTTTCACTCTATGTCTAAGGGTGAGCCCAGCCACTACGCAGAGGAAACTTGTTCTTTTGGTCATTATACAAAACTCGTGACCAAAGGTGAGGCTTGGGATGTAGATTGAGTGATAAACTGAGAGCATGGCCTTCAGGCTCAGCTTCCTTTTCACCATGGGAGTTTGGTACAGAGTCAACATTTACAGATGCCGTATCAATGCATCAGTTTATTTTTCTCTTTCCATT
Organism: Anoplopoma fimbria; assembly: GCF_027596085.1. NCBI lineage: Eukaryota > Metazoa > Chordata > Actinopteri > Perciformes > Anoplopomatidae > Anoplopoma > Anoplopoma fimbria. Next base: position 18,333,156 of record NC_072459.1, on the reverse strand, counting down.
TTACATTCCCTTGTTATTAAGAAAATTTTATTTATTGGACACCATAACTTGAGGTTGTGGCTCCAGCCATATTTATTAAGCTAACACATTGCAGTCAAAGATTCCACCCCACCTTCCCGCACTGTGTGGCACATGTACTGGATTATTTGGAAGCAGTAATCTCAAGCAAAATCAATTATACAACCAGCAGTCCCTGCTAGATGTACCCTGGACCCAACTGCTCGTAAACCGACACCACGTCTAGCATTCAACCTGGAGTTCTGTTATAACAAGGTTATCCCCAGATTCAGGTAATCCAGGTCATTGCCAACCTCAGAAGGCTTGATCGAAAAATCAAATTAGCTCTTGATCGAAAGATCAAATTAGTCTAACATGAGGAGAGTCTGGATTGCAGCACATCTTGAAGCTTTTAAGACATATTTATGAATCTAGAGTAATTCAATTTTACACAGCTTAAATATCTTTGATCCTCACTTTTCCAGGTCAACCCAAATATCACATATAATGTATCAAGGGGGTTTACAGCAAATCTTTCCAGGCCTCAAGGCTCTTTGATGAAAATTGCTTCGTCCCACAACTGTAAGGCAACAAACAGCCATGTGGGTCTTTACAGGGAGGATGTGGAAATTTACCACGGCAACAATTAATCTTTTGGATTGAAGTCCTGCAAAACTTGATCCAGCATTGTTTTGCCTAACAACCATGTGTTTGTTTGCTGGAGCAAGATACAGCCCACATGCTCATACCAGGTGGGGCAAATGGGGTACACACTTCTCAAGATATTCCCTCAAAGCCCCATTGCAGGATCCTGTATTTTGAAGTGAAGTGAGGAGAAGCGATCTGGCAGAGACTCCAAGGAACTTAAATACCCACAAACCAATCACCACAAACAGAAATCAGGTTTCTGGATTGTTGTTGTTGCTTCAGCTACCATACTAAGAATCTTAGATACAAAAACACAAAACCTTATTTGGCCTTGTTCCCTTTCATTTTCAATAACAAAATAATCCTACTGGATTAACAAAGTTTGGTCATTTTATGCAATCGAACTAGTAACTACTTTAAAGACTAAAAAACGTAAATAGACCTGGTCATCTGTCCTCAGCCCCACTCCACCAGCTGAACTCTCTGCAATGAGAGAGCTTTCATCGTCATGGTTTATCTTAACTCTCCCACTTAATTGATACCATGATATGGATTTTACACTTATTTATATAGCTAAATCTATTAGTATTATGAATAAAGACAGCTTGTCCAGACAAACTGGTCAGAGTTATGCTTTAAGAATTCATTGAATTGCTTTCATAGAGATAGCCTACAAAGAGCCTTTGTGCAGTGGAATGATTGCAACGTTTTCTTGGCCACCTGAGTAAGATGCTGCTTATTCCTTTCTCATCCCCTCCTCCCCACCATCCTTCCAATGGTAGCTTGTTTAGGGCCCCATCCAACACAGTTACAACCGTAACAGTACACAAACAAGTTTGCGGGGCCAAGAGGTTTGGGAATGGTAAGTGTGAGCGAACAAGCCATTCTGCCAGCATTTCCTCTCTCTCTTCCTCTCTCTTTGGAACGTTTGCAACGCTAAAACTCACGTGACATTTCTTTTTGAATTGTGGTTGAGTTGATGCTGTATATTGACATACATATTTTTCTTGCGTGTCGGCGTGCGTGCCTATTCACTAAGTGTTCTCCTCTAGCTGCGTGTGCGAGCGATACTGACTGAAATTTGAATTCGTTTGCACATCTATCTGAGATTGTTGGAAACCCATTCATTAATTTATTTTATTTTACTTTGGAAGACAATGCACCCTGATTTTGATTTACCCTGTCAGCTGTCATTTGAATTTGGAATGATTTGATTGGTTAATTGATTGACTTGATTGGTTTATTTTTAGTATACCTGTTTTCTTTTTAATCATAACCAGATTATTGCAATGAATTACAGAGACTGTTGTCTGAGTGTGAATGCTTTGTGTTGCTTTCGTCACAACAGTTCTTCTCACGTTTTAAGGTTGACTGAATGTTGCATATTGCTCCCACCATATTGTCTTCTCCCCTTCCCCCAATGACATTTCCTTTGACAGTTTTTTCTACTTCTCCCGCCACCCAACCACCGCATGCATCTATACATTTACAAAACATCATTCTGCCATGTGCATCTGTTGTTTCTTTACTTTTGTCTGTAAATTGTTGAAATGTCACTCTAAATGGGGGAGAGCATGCTGGAAAACATCAGAGGATATAAAATATGCAAATGAGAAAGAAAACTGATTTGTCTTGGATGTGTTTTTAAATTTTTCTGAATGCCATTTTTGAAAACACACAAATGACATGGGTGTTTGCTGTGATACAGTGTACTGCTTTCTTTGTTTACAACATTCGGAAACTATGCATGCAGATTCACTCTAACTAGTAAAGCTCTTACTACTAATGTAAAAGTATCACAACTCATGGATCTCTCTTCATCTGCTGCAGGTCAACAATGCAACAGCCCGAGTAATGACAAATAAGAAGACTGTCAACCCATATGCAAATGGTAAGATCAAGTCAATGTGTGTTTATCAAATTGTCATTTTTCATGTCATATCGTTTTACAACATTGAATCAACTTGATTTAACATGGCATTTTTGCTGATCATCTAAAAAAAATGTACATGAAAAAAAATCTAAAGTGATCTCAATTAATTAAAAGCGTTATTTAAAAAATATTATTATTCACCGTCTTCAATAGGATGCATCCAAACTATCACTGGTGTATTTTAAAAGTCAGTTAATAGTTTAGCTATTAAAAGTAATAGCTAAATATAGTAAAATCCTGACAAAAAACTTGATGCATTTGAAGAAAACTTGTTTAGCACCAGACAATTAGCCTGGCAGGCATAATAAAAACAATAAATTAATTAATGAGCTCGAATGGCAAATGGCCAGATCTGTTGAGGATTGAGGTGAAAAAAGCTGTTGACTCACAGTCCCCATGAAACCTGACAGATCTTTAACTGTGAAAATGTAAGTTGTGCAAAGCTGATAAATAAACATGTCCACTATCAGGCAAAGGTGCATCTACTTAATACTGACCCAAGCAAATGTTTAATTTTTTTTAAATAATAGTATTCAATTTAGACTTTATAGGGGTCTGTTTTAACTTTTATTTTGATCTGTGTCAAAAAAGCCTCTACTTTGATTTAATAAAGATTTTAGCAGTCACATGATAATATCATTTTACATCCCTCTCGGAAGTAAAACACGAAGACTTCCAAGGGGTTTAAGATGCATTACATATGGAAGCTACTGTAGCTCCCACCTGCTGTCTTCAGTCCTATTGACACCAATTTAACCATATCACTATGAACCGCCTCGATTTGAATTTACCATAGCTTGGTTCCAGCCCTCTTAATCACAGTTATGTTCGGATAAGATCTTTATTGTCCTACAACAGGAAATTATGTTTGCAGCAAAGTAGCATACAAACACAAAAATATGGAATACAAACAATAAAACCAAAATAAGACAACCGGAGAAATTCAAAGTTTTGTTACTATGCACATTATTCAGAATAAAATAAAGGGTGTATGATTAAAGCGAGGAAAATACAGATTGGAATAATAAAATGCTAATCTGTGTGAGAAATCAGGAGGAATCTAACATCTAATATTGTCTCCAATTTTTGAAACCTCTGATATTCAAAGTACAGCCAATGATGACCCAGATTTCTTCTGTAATTCAAAGAGTTGTTGTGCTCATTGACAGCAACATCATCTTTCTGTGCCAGAATCAGATAAATAGTGACAGAAAAATGGCCATAAGGCAACAAGAATTGGTCAGGTGGACAACTATGTCTGACTGGATTTAAAGTGGAGACAAAATTCAGTTTGGTAATTCAGGCTGATTGTCACACACCAACGTTTATGCGGCAAATGAGAAGAAGATGAGGAGGGGAGCTGAGGAAACCAGCAGCTACCATGTTTTATCGGAGCCTGACTTTTGGGCTGGTGGCTGGGCATTGACTGAGTAGTTATCAATCAGATAAATGAGCAGCAGCTGCTTGTAATTTAACAAATTGCTCTCTGTTTATTTCCTTTGTAATGTCAACAAAACTATTAAACAGAGGGTTGCATTGATATATTTACATTTTTCAACTTTTAAAATTGTTTCTAGTTTTAAATGATTACATTGTCTTCTTGCCCAGATTATGTCTTCTTGAAAGCTTTAATTCCCAGTCAAGTTGCCAGAAAAAAATGCTGCTACTGTGCAGTATGTTGAATGGGGGGGTTTGGGGATTGTTGTTTCTAAAAGCGTGGTACAAGGCTGATATCTTTGAGTGAAGTGTCTCAAAAGCTCTTGGATTGATTGCCATTGAATTTGGTTTAGACATAACCGCAGGATGAATGTCAATCACCTTTCTGAATCCTTCAAATTTTGATCCAGCACCATTTGGTCAAACTTTTAATTTGTTAAATACTTTGTTTGAGTATTTTAATTATAATACCTGACAAACTAATAACTTTCCAATCAACCTCAGCTGAACTTTGTTTTAGTGCTAATTTACAAATATTAGAATCCTAACATGCATAACTAAGATAGGAAACCTGTACATGGTGAATATTAAATGTTATGTTAGCATGTATGTTGCCGAACTGATATTAACATTTAGCTCAAAAGACAGTCTACCTCAGTACAGTCCATAGACTGTATATCAGAAGTGGACGTAGTCCCAGTGACGTAATACATTTTTTGGTGAACCCCAGTTTTTAGTCTTGAGTTTAGCATCTTGGCTGGCAGCATCTTGTTTTTTTGGAACCAGAAGTGACAAACCAGGGAAGCTGTTGCTCGGATGTAGAGTGGGTTGTCTTCCATATAGAACATTCGCTCCTCCAGTCTTCCAGTCAATGCCGAAGTGTCCTTGGGCAAAACAATAAACCCCACATTGCTACTAATCGTTGTGCTATTAGTGTATGAGTGGGTGGAATGTGAATAAGTTGGCCCCTGCTTGTTAAGCCCGAAGCCACCACTGAGGCAAGAAGTCAAAAAGCAGGACTCAAGACAGTTCCAAAAAACATCGTCTTTACTTAGCAGAGGTTTGGTACACAGGAAAGTAGTTAGTTCATGAAAACAAATCTAAAACAGGGGCGAGGAAAATGGCAGTGAGGGAAAAGCAAAGTCAAAAACCAGGTTACAAAGATCACAAGGAGAAAATACTGGAATGCTAGACACAGAGGTACCAAGATGAACTGGCACAGACAAACGGGAGCACACAGACTAAATATACTAGCAAGGAGGAAGGGTAATTGGGAACAGGTGAAGCTGATCAGGATGGGGAATGGTAATCACACAGGCAGGAAACAAACAAAGGCAGGAAGGGAAGTTATCTGAAGCGAGATTGAGTGGTGAATGACAAAATAAAACAGGAAACCCAAAAATGACATGTGAAAACAAGAAATCATAACTCAGAGAACTTGACTAGGTGTTACAGTAATCCCCCCATCCCTTCTAGGGACGGCACCTGACGTCCCAGGCAGGTCAGGAAGCTGCTGATGAAACTCCTCAATGAGGTTCGGATCCATGATGTTGCTGGTGGAGACCTATGACTTTCTTCTGGACCGTAGCCCTCCCAGTCCACAAGATACTGGGGCCCAAGAATTCTATGAATGTCCACTTTACCATGTAGACTGGACCTCCATCGATAAATCATGGTAGCGGTTGGGGTTTGGAGGCAGGGACCAATGAACTTTCCTTGACCGGCTTGAGGCGAGCCACATGGAAAGGGGTAGGGTGGACTTTCATGGTTCTGGAAAGTAGGACCCGAACCGCTACCGGGTTGACCACCTTGGAAACAGGGAAGGGACCCATGAACCGGGGAGCCTATTACCGGGACTCAACCCATAGGGGAAAGTCCCGAGTGAAGAGCCATACTCTCTGTCCAGGCCGGTAAGAGGGTGCAGTGCTCCGCCATCTTCTTGCACTGAAAAGTACTCCTTAACAATGCTTGTCGGGCCCCACTCCACACCCAGCAGCATCTGTGAATGAGAGCCTGAGCAAAGGGGACGCAAACCTTCTTCTCCACATTTGGAAACAACGGCAACTGTTTACCGTTAGAACACTGAAACGGGGAGAGACCACAGCAGAGCATGGCAGAGGGATATGGGCTTACTCAACCAAAATAAGATGTTTACTCCAGGTGGCTGTATTCTTGGATACCAGGCAGCGCAGACCCGTCTCCAGCTCTCAATTGAGACACGCTGTCTGGCCGTTGGATTGAGGATGGTAACAGGAGGAAAGACTGATGATGGCACCAAGTAAGAAGCAGAACTCCCTGCAAAGCTGTAACACAAACTGTGGGCACAGGTCCGAGACTGCATCCCTAGGGAACCATGGAGACAAAAAACATGGGACGAATCGGCTCTGCCGTTTCCTTGACGGAGGGCAACTTGGGCAAGGAACAAAATGGACCATCTTAGAAAATCTATCATCTATAGTGAATATGGTGGTGTTACCTTCCGAAGGAAATCCATTCAAATTTCCATCCACTGATGTCCGACCAGAGCTGGTGTAGGACGGGTAAGGGATGCAAGATGCCCAGGCTTAATGTTTTCGAACCAGGACGGTATGCAAGTAAAAGTTGAAACAGTTAAAGATAGGGGCCCATCTGGCTTGCTTCGCATTGAAAGAATTTGCTATGCAGACATACTCCAAATTCTTGTGGTCAGTACACACCACGAATGGTTGTCCGGCCCCCTCCAACCAGTGTCGCCACTCTTCCAATGGCACTTTAACCGCCAGCAGCTCTCCATTACCTACATCGTACTTCCTCTCTGCAGCTGAGAGCTTGCTAGACTAAAAAGCATAGGGTCAAAGTTTGTTGTCCGTGGTCGAGTTTGGGACAGGATCACCCCAATGCCAATGTCGGAGGCATCCAACTCAACCATGACTTGCAGGCTGGGGTCTCGGAGAGTGAGGAAGGGTGCAAATCTAAAACTCCTCCAGATCTCTGGAATGCCAACTCAGCCTTGGAAGACCAAGCAGTAGGCTTTCCTGAGATCTAATTTGGTGAAAATGTTAGCACCATTTAACAGTTCAAAAGCAGATGAAATGAGGGGGAGGGGTACCTGTTTTAATGGTGATGTTATCCAGGCCTTGGTAGTCAATGCAGGGGCGGAGGGACTTGCAGGAGAGGAAGTAGGCCTGATGATGCCTGCACCAAGGGATGAATCAATGTATTTCTGCATTACCTCCCTCTCCTGAACTGACAGCGAGTAGAGCCTTCCCCTTGGGGGCAAGTGCCAGGAAGAAGGTCAATGGAGTAGTCATATGGTCACTGCAAAATGGGAGAAGTGGATTCGGCTTTGTTTAAAACCTCCTTGAAGTCCATGTAGCAGTAAGGGACTCCAGACAAGTCACTGGGGATGGTGCAGGGGAGCGCCAGAAGCGACGACCAGCTGGCCAGAAAGAGTGACTGCAGCTCTGAACTTTTCTCTTCTCCAATTGCTGTCTGCCGGCAGGGTGCGGAACACAATGGTGTAGTCCATGACTCTGAGTTGCTTTGACATAACTCTCGACAGTTTTTGGGCTGCCTAAAAATGATCAAAAATCTTTCTCAGCGTTTCAGTAAATCGTTCCACAGCAGTAGCAGTATCTTGGCACGCTCCATGGGAAAGACAAAGGACTGCAGCTCGAAATGGAGACCACACTGGACCAGGAAGGAACGGCAATTCCCTGAATCACCAGAAAACCGCTCTGGCTTGGCAAGGCAGGAGATGTACGCTGTGGAAGTCATGGCAATAGTCTTGGAGAACGGCCGTGGAAAGGCCCGCAGCCGCAAAGCAGTAGGGGGGCAAGGAAGAGATCGAGGCGGCTTACCAAGAACTGAAACTGGCGCTCAGGTGGACAACCTTGTTCTCGATGGGTTCTTAGAAACCCACAAGGCGGTTGGTAAGCTCCTTTACTCCAGACCACGCTACCAATAACTGCTCCTCATGCTGGTGAATCTGTCCACGAAGGGCAGCATGCAAATGGTTTGAGTCGGCTGAGTCCATTGTGTTAGCAGAGGTTCGGTATAAAGGAAAGCGGTCAGTTGAGGCAAAGAAATCCAAAACAAAGGTGAGGCAAAAGGCAGTCAAAGAAAAGCATAGTCAAAAACCAGTTAACAAAGATCACAAGGAGAAAATGCTGAAATACTAGACACAGAGGTACAAAGATGAACTGCCTCAGACAAAGGGGAGAACACAGACTTAATACACTAGGGAGAAGGTGGGGTAATTGGGAACAGGTGAAGCTGATCAGGATGGGGAGAGATAATCACATTGGGGGAAACATACAAGTTAAATGAAGAGGGAGAGGTAAATGACAAAATAAAACAGGAAACCCAAAAATGACATGGCATGGCAAAACAAAGAAAACAAATCTCAGGGAACTTGATGAGGTGTAACACTGCCATCAGTGTATGCATGTGTGTTTCTTAGTGAATTGCATGTGACGTAAAGTGCTTTGAGTGGTCGTAAGACTAGAAAGTCGCTATACAAGTACAAGTCCATACAAGTTACCATTACACAAGGGGGTATAAGTATGATGAATACTGCATGTAAGGGTTAGGGTTAGGCAACCAAAATGTTACAATTGACTTTCATGAATTGAAAACACTGTGGAGTGGTTAACGTTGAAAGACGAAAACACGGACAACGCTGTTGTACAGACCAGTCAATCACAAGGTAGCCCCGCCCTAAAGCAAACCATGCTTTATGGTCTATTTTGACCATAATTTACTAAATGAACATCATGCTGTATTGAAGAAGACTTGAAACTAGAGTTTGAGACTATAAACTCATGTTTACAATGTTTACTGAGGGAATAAATCAATTGCGAAGTAGGGTCATTTTCTCATTGACTTCTATACAACCAGAGGAGTCGCCCCCTGAGAAAAAATAAGATTAAAAATAATGCATATTTAAAGGAGCAGTGTTTAAGATTTAGTGGCATCTAATGGTGAATCCTACTTAATACCTCTTGCTCACTTCTCCCTTTCCTAGCTAGTCAGAAAACAACAATGGCCTTCAGGTAACCTTAAAATGTGAAAGGGTCTCTATGGAGCCGTTTGTGGTTTGTCCATTCTGGGCTGCTGGAGAAACATGGCGGTGCAACATGGTGGACTCCATGACCCGCTCCATATGTAGATATAAACAGCTCACTCTAAGGTAACGAAAAACCAATGATTCTTAGTTTAAGGTTATTATACTCAGATGAAAGAATAGTTATCATAATTATATTTAATTTCTGCCAATTAATCCCCCCTAATCCTACACACTGCTCCTTTAAAGTGCCTCCACCTGGATCTCCAGTCCCACATATCCTTGTTGGAATGTAGCTTTACTCAAAGTAGCGACAAAAAGTCATAGGCAACTTTATTTAATTTCATTCGTTGTACCCCTTTAACCAAGCGCTTTGAGTTGCCTAGACATATACAGCGGGTAAAATAAGTATTGAACACGTCACCATTTTTCTCAGTAAATATATTTCTAAAGGTGCTATTGACATGAAATTTTTTTACCAGATGTCGGTAACAACCCAAGTAATCCATACATACAAAGACAACCAAACCAATAAGTTCAGAAATTAAGTTATGTGTACTAAAATGGAATGACACAAGGAAAAAGTATTGAACACATGAAGAAAGGGAGGTGCAAAAAGGCATGGAAAGCCAAGACACCAGCTGAAATCTATCAGTAATTAGAAAGCAATCCTGCCCCTTGTCAGTGCAAATTAATATCAGCTGGTTCAGTCCCAACTGATGGCCTATAAAAAGGTGTCTCATTACCAAGGTGTCACACAAGAAACATCTCATGATGGGTAAAAGCAAAGAGCTCTCTCAAGACCTTCGCAACCTTATTGTTGTAAAACATACTGATGGCATTGGTTACAATAGGATGTCTAAACTTCTGAATGTTCCAGTGAGCACTGTTGGGGCCATAATCCGGAAGTGGAAAGAACATAATTTCACCATAAACCGGCCACGACCAGGTGCTCCTCGCAAGGTTTCTGACAGAGGAGTGAAAATAATTATCAGAAGAGTTGTCCAAGAGCCAAGGACCACTTGTGCAGAGCTTCAGAAAGACCTGGAATTAGCAGGTACAATTGTTTCAAAGAAAACAATAAGTAATGCACTCAACCGCCGTGGCCTGTATGCACGCTCACCACGCAAGACTCCATTGCTGAAGAAAAAGCATGTTGAAGCTCATTTAAAGTTTGCTGCACAACATTTAGACAAGCCTGTGAAATACTGGGAGAATATATTCTGGTCAGATGACACCAAAATTGAACTCTTCAATAATACACACCATGTTTGGAGGTGAAATGGCACTACACATCACCCCAAAAACACCATACCAACAGTGAAGTTTGGAGGTGGGAACATCATGGTGTGGGGCTGTTTTTCAGCATACGACAGTGGCAAACTGCATATAATTGAAGGAAGGATGAATGGAAAAATGTACCGAGACATTCTTGATAAAAATCTGCTGCCATCTACCAGGATGATGAAGATGAAACGAAGGACATTTCAGCAAGACAATGATCCCAAACATACAGCCAAGGAAACTCTCAATTGGTTTCAGAGAAAGAAAATAAAGCTGCTAGAATGGCCCAGCCAATCACCTGACTTGAATCCAACAGAAAATCCAAGGAAAGAACTAAAGATCAGAGTTCATAGAAGAGGCCCACGGAACCTTCAAGATTTGAAGACTGTTTGTGTGGAAGAATGGGCCAAAATCACAATCACGACATCTGGTGCAAACATATCAGCAATTGAAAATCAGCTGTACAGTAAATCAATGTCATTTGTATCAAACAATGTAAAAATTGTGGGCAACTGACATGTGAAGGAGGAATGAACTCAGAAGTAAAACAGTTTAGTCTTTTGACTCAATGTTCATGTATGTACTTGATGGACTTAAATCTCAGGTGGATTTAAGTCCAGTCAGAACCTACAGATTAATGTAAACTAAGTACACTAAACCACTGCTTCCTGTTTTGTCTCTTCCTCTCTGTCTGTTTCTTTGTCTTGCTGTCTGCCTTTGTTTCAGGCTGGAAGTTAAATCCAGTGGTCAGCGCTGTCTACAGCCCAGAATTCTATGCAGGTAGGAGGACATGCCCTTCTCCATTTGTCACCATCTCCTTTGTCGTTATCTTCCTCCTCCTCATTCATTTTGTTCCTTAGTTTCTTCGACATCTTCATTTTCTCCCCCCCCTCCCAGCCTTCACTACCTTCATTTGAACCTTTGTCACCTCTTCCTCCTCTGCTTTCCTTCCATGCAACATGCAGCCAGTAAAAAACAGTTTATAGCTTGAGAACTATGCTGACTCACACAAACGCAACAACAGACTGTCATCTCTGCTGCAAAACCGACGCAAATTCTGCAACTCAAACGGCCACCCAGATACCATCTTCAATCTTTGCCATCCGTGCATTCACCTCCCCCAACCCTTACACACTGTCCACCCCCACCCTGTCATTAACCACAGCCATTAAGGTGAAAAATACCTGGATTTTGTGATAAGAAGAAGAGAGACAGATAAAAGAGTGTGGCAGAGAAGAGGAGTGAAGGAAAGCAAAGGACACGAGAGAAGGAAATTGAATTGTCCATTTCTGCAAGGACATTAAAAGGTGTGAAATATATTTTGTAAATTAAAATCAATATTTTCAATTTCTTCAGACAGTCGTTTGCCTAATTCACCCCCACATTATTTTAATTACAAAATGGCTTTGTATTGATTTACCTTTGTTTCACCTTTCCAGTTCCCAAAATGCCATTGGTGCATGTGTATGTGTGTGTGTGTTTGTGTGTGTTTTGCATGGATGTGCACATGTTTGTGTGTACAAGCTTTTCAGGCTTCTTCTGTGGTAGTAATTTGTGCTATTATGTTATTAAAAGTTAAGGCGTTAAGGATGGAGGCCAGGACCTGTTGGTTAATTGGTTCAAATGTGTTGAAAGCAGAGCAGAGGCAGTGTTGAGGACTCATCAAATTACAAAAGCATAGCTCTTTGTCAACCGCCTCAGGATAAAAAAAAAAAAGTCAGATTTTGTTTGCTAACTTTTATTAACCCTCCTCCTGACAATGGTCTGCCTTTCAAGATTTAGACATACAGAAATTCTCAAGAGGAATGGGAGTTGATACAGTGGCTCTGCTAACTCTGAACACTACCACTGCTTAACTCAGTCTCCAATACATGGGCTGCGTTGCAAATTGCCTACTATGCACTACATACTCAATGTGTACTTTTGTTCAACATTCTATTGTGTGAATAAACAGTAGTATTTATTTTTGCAGACGCACTAAACTGTAATTACCGTGTCACTCCTGAGAGCCTACTCGCTGGTTTGAAAGTGCAAACCTCATGTGACCAACTGATTGTGAGAAGCCTAAAGTCTAAACTTATTTGTTGTTACAGAGCTTCCCGCCACTTCCTGTTTTCATTACCACATTGCATTGTGGAATATTTATCCTGATGTAGTTTCCAGTGTTAAAAACACTCACTTACTGTTTAAGTGTACTAGATAGCATGTTAGTGGGGAATTTTGAACACAACCCTGGTTTTGCACACATTTGGGAGTTGAAAATTGGTAGTAAAGTCCAAACCAATAGTAGTTTTCAAATTATGTTCTAGTCACACCTGGAAGACATGGGCTGCAACGGGATGTGAACAGTGGACAATATTTGCGCATTGGACAAGAGATTGTCAGGTTCACATGAACAGGTCCTTTTAAAGGTCTCAGTGTGCAGATGTGAAGTGAAGTCCGAGCATGTCTGAAGTTCTGAACGACACATTTGGAGGCGACACAGAAGAGGCAGGATGCGATGAAACATGCTGATGATGGCGCACACATTCAGTCTCTCAGCAACATTCATGGTGTAACATTCCAGTTATGTGAGGAAGGAGATGGCTTAATGAAGAAGTGCAAACCCAGCATAATTTAACTTCCAAATTGCTAATGAAGCCTTTCGACTTGATCTAAACTTGGTCCTATGCATAAAGGTGCGTACATGAAATTTGAGCTCAGCATTTAACCCATCCCAAGTATTAGGAGCAGTGGGCTGCTTTAAAGCGCCAGAAAGCAGCATGTACAATCAGACTGAAGACATGACTTGGAGTTGTCCCCCAGCTCTGGCACCATCCCAGACATTTAATCATTTTTACAAGACAATACTTTGCTGTAGTCAGTAGGAGATTTGAAGAAGGAGTGGCGGGGCAGAATAGTCTAGTTAGTCTTGTCTGCCTGACTCATTGATCTTTATGTGACTGAGGTGTGTGTCAGTTGGAATCTATGGCTCTTTAATATCAGTAGCCTAACTGTGCTGGCCTAAGTACTGATGACTCCATGGTGCTGTCCCTGCTGCTGAAGTAGCAGACAGATTAGTCATTTGTAAACATTGTCAATCATTTCTACAGTATTTCTCAGTATTCTTAAGTTCTACTGAGTGCTGGTTGTTCTCTATTTGCATATGCCAACCACATCTTTTCATTTAGGCCATATGAAGTAGAGTGGAGCAGCATTGGAACAGTCATCAGTGTGACTTTCAGGGTAGTCAGGCCACTCGCTCCTAGAATCAAGGTGACAGAAGATGAATAGGAACAATTACCAGCCTCACTCCTCTCCTTGTCTCTCTTTGACAAACTCTTATCCTTTGGCTCAAAGCTTCCATTTTTCATCAGGTCAATGAATGATTCACTGTTTCTATTAGCATTTTATTAGATCTTCTTTTTGAAGAGATGTATAATTAGGGTTGAATGTGGCACCTAGATCTCCTTCTCAACCTTCACTCACCCCAGCTCTCAAATTAAGCTTTGAGTCAGTCGGCCCCAATTAAGATTAATGATAAGTTAATAACAATACCTCTGCCATAGCTCCACTCCACTGCCACTTTCTTTAAACTCTGTCTTTCTCTTCAAATGTTTTTTTACACAACTGGAAATAGGAGAACGATTTACACTTTCTCTCCATAATTCATCTTAAAATTCAACGTTGCAGGTGTACAGCTCTTTGTTCTCTACCATGCACCGACTAAATCAACCTGCCTTATGAGTTAATTGTGTGTTCTTTTTGTGGATCAGGTAAGGTGTGCATCATTTTTCTGTTCCTTGTCTCCAGTACCAGGTTTTCCCTACCCAACAGCCAGTGCAGCAGCAGCATACAGAGGAGCCCACCTAAGAGGTCGAGGACGGACCGTGTACAACACATTCAGGGCGGCGGCCCCGCCTCCGCACATTCCAGCGTACGGAGGGTGAGCATTGTTTATTTCTTCCTTTCCTGTTGTCATTTTTTCCTCTTTGGCCTCTCCTTCTCTTGTTCCTTTATCCAATGGCAAGTCCTGAATCTCTGGGCTCAGAGTCAGCGGAGCAGTGCATGCCAGCCTCGCCTCACAGCGGTAACACACTCCCCCACTTCCACAGCATGCTAAATCAGCCGACAGGCATGCTCCAAGACATGTGCCTCTGCACGGACTCATGGGACATGATTGTCAATTTGGCCTTGTACTTTTGTATCACTGAGAGGGGCTGTGTTTATGGTGGAAGATCTTCCACTTTGTGATCACTTTTGGGGTTTAACATGTTTGACCAAAAAAATAAAAATGAAGAAGTAAGCAAAGTACAATAAGCATCTTCCAGCCCCAGCAGCAGCTCTGGCTGGTCCTCCATGGCTGAATGCTCTGGAGACAAGCCAAGCATAGCTCTGTATTGTGGGCAGTCAGATCTGATTAGCCATTATTCTGCTTTTTATTTATCTTGCTTGTCATGACTGCAAGCAAATGGACACTAAGGAGGCTGGCTGGGAGTCTATTTAAAGATGGGAACAGATTTATCTTTCCTGCTCACACTAGTCAGATTTACAAATAAAAATGTAGTGCTGAGTACCAGAAATTTGCTAAAATAAATGTGATTTAATGTGAGTTTTTCACTATTGTTAAGTGAATATCAGGTTCATGGAGATAAACATAATGCTGAATAAACATTGTAGAAAGAGAGGGCACAACATAATTACTTACTTATAAGAGCTTCATTCAAATCTCCTTTTATGGAACACGATGAAAATACGACATTTCTTTTAGTTTTATGTAATAATGTGGGGAAGGATGAGGTCTCATCATGGCTCCAAGCACAACTCATGTTCTCTGCTCTTATTTTCAGCTTGAGTGACGTTTAAGTCACATGCATTATTCATTCATGAAGTCTACTTCCATTGCACCCTTGTCACATTGAGTTTTATCATTACACCATTTTTTTTCCACCTCAGCAACGCGTAAAATAAACCTTGGGTATTAATCAAATAGTTGGATATTAATCCACCTATTTGTATGAACTTTTTCATTTATTTAGTTTATGGCACATGTTTAAGGCACTTCCACATTGGGTTTACTTTTAAGATGCTAAAGTTGTCACCTAATCATACTGAATTTATCAAGAACACATGGAGGAAAGGATGTGTTTTTATTTTTTTTTAACTTTAAACAGCATCAACAGCAAATAGTAAAATATGAACAATTTCTCATAAAACAGGGGTTCCCTCAAAATAAAGGCCTGTCTCTAAAGTAAGCCTGTTTCAAGTTAAGGCTTTTCTAGCCAATAGAGGCTGATATCTGAGAATATATGGTAAATTACTTATTGGTTTATGAAATGGAAATAGCCCTTAACAAAACACCCTCCTTCCAACACAGGTAGATTGAAGCAGATGTTCAGGTGCTTCTGAAAAAGGCTTTTTGTTCAAGGGATAAATAATACCTTGCCCCACAATAACACTGTCACTGTGAGGAACCGTCACAGAGGATGAGGACGATAGGTGTTATGGTGAACAATCGAGCGTGGTCTCGATAAAGAGATATGTGCTACAGATTGTACTTTCATTAACGCTGCAGCTCCGCTTAATTGCCCCAGTGGCAGGCGAATGATGAATAATTAATGTGGACCATGATGTATTTTTATTAAAACTGTCTCGAGTGCCGAAGAGCTGTGACACAGCTAGGAAACCCAGTTTGCTGTGTATGTGTGAGTGTGTGTGTGGGGGTGTTCATTAACTGTTCCTTCATGTCTGTTGGCCCGACATGACAGTCTATAGTAACTAAAAGCCAATATGGTCATGTAGCTGTGCTGCAGGCCCGCAGAACACATTTTAATTAGTGAACCTGCACTCTGGGCCTCCTTGACATTTGAGAAGTTATTGATTATCAGAGATAGCACAAACCAGTGAAAGCAGGATATTGGATCGTGAATTCAGAAGCTTGGTCCTCTGAGGAGCTCTTCTTGTTAAATGGAACTCTATCATAATGCAGAGCTGACAGCAGCGTCCTGCTCTTTATATTCAAGGCTAGATTTGGAGTGCTTTCTCTTGCATACACTGCACATAGAGGGAGGTGTTTAATGTCTGCACTAATGGTCCTCCAGTGATTTCATATTATTAGACAAGGGATTCTGCAGGTCAGGACACAATAATGGAGAAACACACATAGTAATGACATCAGCAGACCGGTTCAGTTTATTTAAGTTCATTACACATTATAACAGTTGTTTTCTCCTTCCATTAGCAAAAGTTGTGGATCGTACCTTGTACGTTTTGGTACCACCTCAGTCAGGGTTCCAATTGAACAATGTCACAGTAGTTTAACATGGCGTCGCTATGGCAATCAGTTGAGAATCCTGGCTTCACTGAGGGTCTACTATCTGCAGTGAGCAGAATTGAGTCAAGCGTAGCGGTACCATGCAGGTGAAAGACGACAATAGTCATGCTATTGGTGAAGTACTATTGGTGTCTAAAGATACGTCCCTGAATTATCTCATGATATTTTGCAACCATTTTTTCTTTTTGCATCAAGTGGGTACCATCCAGAAAGAATTTGCATGCAAGAAAACATTGCATGCAAATTCAACCTTCCATCTTCTCTCTCTCTTTCTCACTGTGAGCGACTCGCCTCCCTTCTGTAAATGTCTCAGTCCAAAAGTCAACCTTTAATCAAAAAAAAGATGGATGTAAGAATTCCAAAATTGTCTTTATGTAACAAAATATTCTTCTTCAATCCATATTTGTTAGCATTTAGCCTTTCAAAAACATAATTTACAATGCGGTCAAAAAACACAATAGGGGAGGCATGCAACTTTATTAACAGTGCAGGCTAGCAGCAGTCTCATAGCACCATAGATAATATTAATATAACCACAATAACAGAAATCATATTTTACTTTTAAACGGTGAAATAAAATGACAGACATTCAAAGCTTCATTTGAAAATCTAAATAGAAGCTTCAAATGCTTGAAATGTAAAAAAAAAAAAAAAAAAAAAAAAAAAAAAAAAAAAAAAAAAGGATGATTTAGTTTATATTGGTACTGCTGCTGTTCCAAGCTCAACTACTTTGAATAAAAAATGAAGTACTTGTTGAAGTCTGTGTATTTTTTTTACATGCTTTTGGTGAGATGTCTGAAATAAGGTCTGTGTTTAACTCAAACCAAAGAGATTTCAACGCTTTGTTCTATGATATGAAATACATCAGTAAATACCCCTCTGGTGAATTTAAGCTTTTTACGTGTCTTTGCTTGCAAGTGGGTCTAAATGAGACAAAGAAAATAATAATGTGTTGTTATTCATTTGTGAAGATTATTTTGCAGAACAAAATGTGTAAGTATCATTAATGTTTGTTTGCCACAACAATAATTACGCAATAATCCATAATCCAATGAAAACAAATTAATATGTAAGGTCTTTCAAAAGTAATGAAGAGCAATCAGACTACATTACTTTTATAATCTGGGGTTACTAATTTATGTTTTAAAGGGTAACTAGTAATTTTACCTGAATACATTTTTAAAATAACCCTCCCCTGATAATAAATTAATCAACAATTGGGTTAAAATAACTCAGAAGTGGTGTTACTTAAGTACAGAATTACCGTCCCCAACAAGTCAATGTTAAATTTTGTTTTCACACACGACTTGTTTAGCGGCCTCATGGATGAAAGTCCTGTGTGCTTTTAAACACACCCATTCACCTCAACCTCTTCACTATGCAAACTTTGTCGCCCTCCATGCTACGTCACCTCTCCTGGCTCACAGTTATGTGGATTGCAAACAAATTGATTATTTGGGTTATACACGATTATAGAGCGTTGTTTTTTGTAGGTATAGCTTCAAACAGTGTATGAGAACGGCATGTACAGATCCCAGATGAGCTGCTGATGTCAGCAAAAACCCTATTGTCTCAATTGGAAAATAAGTAGGCTGAATCCTCCCAAGAGTTTGGACTCCATCATTTTACTAGCCTGGTTCAAACTGATATTCAGACTCAATAAATATATTATAAATCATATACCGTATTTTCCGCACTATAAGGCGCACTTAAAAGCCTTTCATTTTCTCAAAAAACGACAGTGCGCTTTATAATCCGGAGCGCTTTATATATGGATTAATTCTGGTTGTGCTTACTGACCTCGAAGCGATTTTGTGTGGTACACGGCGCTCTGTCAAAATGTTTTAGTACGACTTTGGTAAACTACAAAGCCGCACCGCAGCAGCATCACGGCTACCGTAGTCTGGAGCGTCGCGGAGTAATACATACTGTGCTTCACCATAATATTACAGTGTGTGTGTATAAGGACCCAACATGGCTCCTCTCAAGAGACACGCTGACGACGCGGACTTCAAACTCAAGGCTATCAGTCACGCAGTAGAACATGGGAATAGAGCAGCTGCGAGAGAATTCAACGTTAATGAATCAATGGCAGGAAGTGGAGGAAGTTTGACTGACTGACTGTTTTGTTTCGCTTAATGCGCCTTATAGTCCGGTGCGCCTTATATATGAAAAAAGATCGAAAATAGACCATTCATTGACAGTGCGCCTTATAATCCAGTGCGCCCTATAGTGCGGAAAATACGGTATATAATAACACATACAATAATCCTCAAAATAAGTATATATGATAAGCTAAATTATCTAAACATATTTTAAACTTACAGTTAAACTAACTTAACTAAATATAGTCATGGCAAATACATGAAAGCCATGTGCTTTTGTAGATGAGTTATTAAGATGTAAGATGAAATATAAATCCATATGTGGAAACATTTGTTTTGCAATTTCTCTCCTGGGGTTTGCATGCAGTTTAGATACACACCACAGGACGAATGTGATGCTGCTGATTGGCCTTCTAATGTATGATATTTGTAAACTCCTAGTGAGAGTCTTTTTGGACCTTCCCAGCCTCCTTACCCAGCCTTTAGAGAGCAGGGAGGGCTGCCTGCTGTTTTCCTCCTCTGCCCATCTTATATCTTTATTTTGGGTTGTTTTTGGATCGATTGTGGAGATGGGGGGTTGGTTGGTGGATAGTCCAGTGTCTGCATGTCAACATGCACTAATATTGGATGTTTTTGTTTTATTGTGTGTTTGTTTGTCTGTTTGTTTGTGTTTGCATCCTCTGCAGTGTTGTTTACCAGGATGGATTTTATGGTGCAGATATTTATGTAAGTATTATTTACTGGTATGACATTGCATGCTACACCGCCGTCTCCCTGGTTTCTGCCCTGTTGCTAAACACATGCAAGCCTCTCACCCTCCATATACACGGCTTCACCTTCAGCTGGTGGAGCAGCTCACTGGTCATAGTCGGCACTTCAGATCATGGCCCCCAAGAGACCACAAACAGCTACAGGCACTATGAGCAAGGCACAACTGCATTCTAACCAAGAGGCAAATCATGCTGTTTTTTTACGGGTGCCGCTGTAAGCACAGGGAGGAAAGAAGTAGACTTTAAAAGTGGAAAAATGACTTCTGTAGGAACCTCACATTATGATTTGATATTGATTCTTCGTGTCATGATTTGATTCAAAATCCATTCTTAATTCACTTAATAGAATGAGACAAAATATTCAGACTCCATTTTCAATGTGCCAAACCATTCACTCGTGTTTTTAGTGCACTGAATTACTAGAAGAAAACTAGTAGCTTTTTAGAAATATAAGAATTAAATATTGCTGCATAGATGAAATGGATAGCTTACGTATTAGGATCATCTAACAAAAATTCCATAAACACATAAAAAAAAACTGGACTATGTCTTTTCAAAATAATTGTAACACAACTCAGTTTCACAGCTTTAACAGCTAAAACTATTTTAGCTTGTATTTTTTTTATTGTGAATGCCAGATGCATAGTCTGAAACCAGGACTGTGTAGGTGAGCAGCCTGTACAGTTTATTTGCTTTCATTACCTGTGAAGAGGTGTATTAATCTCTGCGTTGTAATTAACCACATACTAAAATGAGGTTTGGTCTTTGGTACATGGTTGGATTATAACACTAGTATTTATTTTCCTACTATTTGACTACCTATGACTTACTTCAGAACCATAACAAATAAACAAACACATCTCTATAGCCACATTTGTGTCACTCTATGCATATGTTCTGGTATTTTAAAACCAAAATATGATTGCCAAGTTTTATTTTAACTCAAAAATTTGGTCTAAAACTCGTACTTCTAGAGAAGTTTTCATGGCTTTCTAGTTGAAACAGACATTCTTTTTTTATTGAAGCTGCTCCAATGTCCAGAGGCTTGTCCTACAAAGCCAGTTCAACATACCCAGGTTATCTTTTGGTTATCTGGTTAACTAACCCTGAAAACCAGATCCCTCTAAACGGTACAAAGCTGGTTATCAACTCGGTAAATCAACCAGGGTTTTTCAATCTGGCTGTGAGGGCATTCACATAAAGAGGCAGAGTTTTGGAGCATCTGACCAATCATAAACATGGACCAGTCTGCCGAGCAGCATATTTTACAAACAATGAGAAACTATCATATCAGACAAATACAATGAAGTCGCATACATAATTCAGCTGAAAAGTAATAAAGTTTAAGCTGACAAATGGAGGAAGGACAGCTGGTAAGAAACCAACCAAATGTGTGAATGTTTAAATTAATAGATTTATAATATCACTGCTTCATCTAGAGCACCATAAATCTGAATATAATTACATGTGTGTATTCCCTTGGGCTAATGTTTTGCTTAGATGTATTCTTATGGCTTTTGACAATATTTTAGACTTATTCTGCAGCCCAAAAGCTGTGAAAATCTTGAACAATAGAAGTACAAGCCCAGACATAGTGTGTGTGTGTGTGTGTGTGTGTGTGTGTGTGTGTGTGTGTGTGTGTGTGTGTGTGTGTGTGTGTGTGTGTGTGTGTGTGTGTATGTGTGTGAGGTCCTTAGATAGCTCCCTGCCTACCCATTAGCCCCCATGCCCCTGCACAAGGACTGACTGCTATGCTGCAATCAGAACATTTAATATTCATTAGCAAAGGGCCAAAGCCCTGACCCGATGCTTCTGTTTGCTGAGAATGTGGTAGCAGTTAAAATCAAGAAGAGCTTAGCCATTCCAGAGAGGTTCACACCACTGGAAACTATGGATGGAGAAGAGAAACACTGGAAATTCTCCAACAGTTGCCAAGGCTGTTATCTGAAACAGGCTTGGATTGCAGAGAGGCTTTTATTTTTGTAATACCTTCTCCCTGGAGAATGCAAACCCAGACCTTTACCATGCACAACGTTTTGTTGATGGTAGTTAACAGTGATGGTAAAACATGGCAAAGTATAAGTCATGGGAATTTTTTTTAAAATAAAAACCAGGCACATATTTGTTTCAACTGTGTCCTCTGCGGAGTGGATATCTTTGTTGAGCCATGCTTGGTAGCACGGCAACCATGGCCAACCGGAGACAGGTCCTTCCTTAAACCAAAGCCATGTCTTTCAATAAACTGAAGTATTTTGCTGCTTCTAACTGAATCTCTGTGGTTTGCAGTTTAGTTTCTCTCCTGTGTCCCTGTTAGTACCTTCAGATAGGAGCCTTATCTCTCTCTTTCTCTCTAGTGACTCTCACAATCATATCAGGGATTTGTTAATTTATTGATGCAAACCCAACATAATTCAAATTGAAAGCATGTTGTATTTGTAACTTAACTAACAAATACAGTTAACGGTGCAATCTGTCTACACAACATGGTAGATTAGTTTGAAATATTACAGGAAGGAAAAGAACAAGTGAGCTGCTGGTTTAGAGCTGCAAACTAACACACCTGGAACACGTCATTGAGCTAATGTACTTCCCTTACATAGCCATGTTGTCCTGTGGAAGCTTGACTTGAATGGTCCTCATGGCTCAAAGCTCAGGTATCCCCACCCCTGTAAGAAGTCATTTCACTTGACTCTATTGCCTTACTGATGGAGCTGGGGCTTCGGCACAATTGATTTCCTTTATTAGTTTTTAAAGGACAGGTAATGCACCCTCTTCAATTATTATCAGCCTCACAGAAATGTGTAAGGAGGAGGCTGCTACACCTACTAGTAGGTTCAGAGGGCCATTATTATATTTTCACATGGTTGATCACAGATAAGAATACAAGAAGACAACACTGACCTCTTGTGGCCGTAGTAACTATGACGTGAAAAAAGGAGGAAGTCAGGTGACCTAGTATAAAGAGTGATATGGGAAGGCAGTTGGGAGCAAACGATGGGTCAAACAAACAAAGTGTCCTGTGTGAAACCAATAGTTTAATACTTATTTTACTGTACTGTTGTTACATAACTTGTGTGCCTATTTTAACCCAAAACACAATCTTTCCTAAACCCAAGCAAGTAGTTTTCATTTTTGATCCACAGCGCTATAGTTTCATTTTCACTTTCACGACGTGGTAAGTGCAGTTTGGTCTGTCTTAAGCATTAGAATAATAACGACCACAACTCGTTACTTCCTAGTGATTTCACCTAAGACTTAAAAAAGATTCAACCATCACTTGAGTAGCAACTTCTTTTCGACATGTTGTGACCAGAGTAGGTTAAAGTTGTGAATGTTGTTTGTAGCTATTAAGGGTTGGCCTGCAGCCTCTTTGTCAGAAATACTGGAAGTCAGTGACAATGGATGTACTGACAGAAGTTCTCACTGGCCCTTCTTCCTTCAGTGAATAAGACAATGTGATGGATTGGAAGGGCCGAACCTTGACCATATGGACGCACATTCACACACTCACTCACACACACACACACACACACACACACACACACACACACACACACGCCGACTATTGCCTGCATACAGAGCTGTAGGGTTGCCATTAGTCACCCAGTCAAGAGTTACAATCCACAGTGGCTGGTGACTAACGCAGGCCAACCTGTTCATCTTCCTGCCACGGCCCATCATTACACGCACTAAGTATCACTTACTGGCCTCCTCAGTTTGTAGTGGTAATAATCCATTGCTCATGTCAGGACAGACACACTGTCTTAGATGAAGAGCACAGAAGGGTGGAAGGGGAAATGATGTGAGAAGTGCTGGAGTTGTCACCGAGCCAGGAAGAAAGAAAAATAGCTTTTGTTTTCTGATACATTAAGGCAGGAGTGCTCAGCCATGCTCTTTTTACAGCCAACAGTTCGCTGGCTTTCAGTGGAAACAGAAGGACTACCAAGCTGTAATATACCTGCCAAGATCTCAACAAAAAACAAGTAAAAAAAGATCAAAACTCTACCACAAAACAAATAAAAAAAATAAGCAGATGTAACTGTTCTTGAAGTCTTACCTGTGGTAGCAGAAAAAGCTTAGTGTACGGAAATGTGTGAACATGAAGCAAATTCATCGATTAGATGACACATATACATAAAGACACACAGTAAGAAACGCACATTCTCACTCCCAGCTTGATCAGTGGGCCTCGTTAAACTATGACGCTGTACATGGTCTTAGTTATGGCAGGAGTAAAGGAGGAAGTCAGGTTACGTACGCTCATGTGGAACCAAAAGTGAACCTTGACTCACTTAAAGTTAGGTTAGGTTAGGTTACGATCCGTAACGTAGCGTAACGTAGCGTAGCGTAACGTAGCGTAGCGTAACGTAGCGTAACGTAACGTTACATTACGTAGCGTTGCCCACCAGCTAGTCTCTAGCTAACTGTGTCTGTCTGCTTTTTCGTAACACGGAGTAGGAAGGTAGGAGCTTCACACTGAGATCAGCTGCCTGTTGCCACTGGAAACAAAGTTGGTGTTTGCAGGCTATAAAACCAAAACATTGAGCTAAAAGAGGCTAAAATGCTCACAATGAGTAACAACATTCACATTACAGATAACGATTTGATCCGTTGTCAAATGACAAATAAAAACATTGATTTGATCCGTTGTCAAATGACAAATAAAAACATTGATTAGTCCGGCTTATTTATTTATTCATGCTGTAATTTGGTTGAACGTGGAACTTCTGTGTATGATGCTGGCATGTCGTTTGTGCATGTGTCTACATGAGTTGGTGTATATTAATTTGTACTGGTGATGTGTAGAACTGATCCAGCGGGTCTGGAGACGGTGCAGCATTCACTGTGATGCTGACGCTAAACAATACTGTCACATAGTATGCAGCACTATGTCAGCACTGCAGTGTGACATAGTGCTACAAGCTCCCCAGTTCCCATATACACTAAAGCAAGGTATCGATGAGACTTACACAGAATGCTTCATACATGAATAATTAAACCAGACAAGCAAGGTGTGATTAGATTTCAGTGGGCTCTCCAAAGCATAAGGACATGCTCATAGTTTGACTTTAAACTAGCCAAACTATATTGTTTAAGCTGTTTAACCTTTATGTATCTATAGGTAAATAGCAAAAACCAAAATAACCAAATAATTGTCTGTGACTGTCGTTTAGCAGTTGTTTCGTAGCCATGGACAGAGCTGTTTGTAGTGTGTAGAGGCCAGGAGACCAGGGTTTGTCCCTGTTAATAGTCCTGAACCGGAGCAGAGGAGACGGATAGGCAGACAGACTGAACACGTCACTTAGTTCAGTTTCTTCTCTTTGTGGTTGTAACGAGAGAGAGACCGGGGGAGAATGAGAGAGAGAGAGAGAGAGAGAAAGAGACTGAGCTTATCTCTGATTGGTTGTTTTTCTTCTGGTGGAATCTTTTTAATGTCATTAGGAGCACTGAGAGGAGGCAGAAGAACCTGATTGTTTCACAGATTATCTGTCTCAAGGACTACTGTCAGGAGTCATTAAAAGTCCCAAAATGTAGCTTAAAGACAGACAACATTACAAAAACCTTTAAGATACGTTTGGAAACATTTTGTAAGTGTCTGTTATACAGAAGAATATTCATAACTGAATTCCTAATCTTAACCCTTCTTTATATTCTGGTTTGTGTGTGTGTGTGTGTGTGTGTGTGTGTGTGTGTGTGTGTGTGTGTGTGTGTGTGTGTGTGTGTGTGTGTGTGTGTGTGTGTGTGTGTGTGTGTGTGTGTGTGTGTTTCCAGGGTGGTTACGCTGCCTACAGATATGCCCAGCCTACTGCTGCCACAGCTGCTGCATACAGTGACAGGTAAGATCTAAGAATATTCATTATTATTATTATGTTTTAAGTTCAAGGAAAGATATCATGACTCATAGATAGGAAAACTCTTGTGTCATTTAAACAAGGCTACACCGGCTATGTTACACAGCAGCGACCTTTATGCTCACCCTGATCACACCTTTACCACGGTTGATCAGCACACCTTCTCATACCCTCAGCTGCACTGTTGAAACGGGTTGAAAACATCATCAAGGTTTTTTTGATGGTCATGGGGTTTGGTACTAACATTGGTTATTTAATGAACCGTTCACATGTATCTGTAGAGTTACAGCAGGATAACCCAGCTAGAGCTCCACTTCATATAAAAATAGTTTAAACTGCAACAGCACCACAATGTGCAGGCTCAAGACTCATGGAGAACATGGAGTAAAATAATTGACTCAATACCTGAGAACTCTCCAAGAAATACTATAAAAGATTAGAATCTTCACATAGTTTAATACCTTTTCTTTGGATTGCACTGCAGGATTTCCATTCTATGAGCCTTCACCCTGTAAAAGGGCCGGGGGTTGAAAAAGTGGTTTCTAGGGCTCAAATTATTTTTGAGGGTGTTTATCTCCCATACGCCCCAATTCACTAATAATAGATATATTCATAACTCAATGAATAATTTGTGTTGAATTAGTAAGCACTGGTGTGAAATTTGAGTTTATAATTGCATAGAACATTCATTATTCATCTTCTGCCTCACTTCAGTTTTTTTTTCCAGGCTTGGTTAGAATTAATAATCTGGGAGTGCAGAAATACCATCCATCTAATTCAGGAGGCGTGATGTAACATTATTATAGAGAGGGCTGCGGCTCTAGACAATAGAGCAGCTAATATTTTAGCAGACGAAGGAGGTACATAGTGGTTTCACTTGAAAAGAAGCTATCATGTTAATAAGTGATGACACTGGTTTATCAGCCAAGGGGGACTTTAAGAGGAGCCAAGATTAGAAGTGGAGAAGATTTATTCAACTGCCTCGGTACTTTTATTCAGAAGAGACATGGAAAACTGACGCATTGGCATAACGAAAGGAGGTTTAACCACTGATGCTCTCTTCATAAAACCGTTTATGTCACACAATCATGCACATAAACCTAGATGACATAATAGAATACTAAGTAATAAGCAATAACTAGAGAGGCATTTCCTGAAGTTATGTTGGGGTTACAGCTGCAGAAGAGCTCACCTCTGACCATCAATCAAATTATCCTGTGTAATGTGTCACAGTGACAAACAGTAAAAGAGGATAAACGGCAGCCTCTTTTAAAACAGCACTGGTTCTAGAGAAGTAGGTAAACACACTGTACACTTCCTGCCCAGTACCAAGCAGCAACACGGATAAAAAGGGGAGGATTTTTAAGCTGAAGAGAAGGTGGAGACCAAAACAGGGCTAATATGAATGACAGTGTTGCTGTGTCTGATGGTTGTGACAAAAGGTTTTGCTAACACATTCACCGGTTATTTAATAAGTTGTTAAAATACCAGATTCTGCCGCCCCAAGGAGCAAAACAATCATTAATGGAGCTTTAAAGGCCCTGAGCTCTGTTTTGATGTTACAGCCAGGTCTGGTGTGGCATCGAGGGCTTGCTTGTGTACCTGTGTGGTTGTGATGTACCCATCTGTGTGGGGCCACACTGGCACCCTGTTTGTCACGTTCATGCCACAAGGGTCACAGATGGGAAGCACCAACAGCTGCTTTCTGGCCTGACTAGACCCAGTCTGGCTCATGTGGTGTACAAACCAATTCTAATGCATGCAGTCAATCAGATGCATGCAGATATGCTCATGCAAGCACATTATGAGCATTCACAAATTACGATACACATACACATGGGCAAGGACAGATGCATTGGACCTTTACCAAAGTGGAGATTTTCCAGTATCCAGGATTTAAAGTTACTGGGAGGAACTTTTAACAAGTTATGAAACAGTCTCAAATAAATTCTGATGCCTCTATATGAGTAATTTATATATAGTTATTCTTAATGCTTGTCATCGCTGCCACTCAGAGGGTCAGATTCTGCATGAAATCAGATGAAATCATTCAGGTTCACTAGAAACTCTTTCAGCTAAGACTCCAGCAGAAACCAGAACACCGTGTTCAGACCCAGATCCAGTAGAGACCAGTCCACCGTGTTCAGACCCAGATCCGGCGTCACTGCCTCCTTTGACCTGCAGTCAGAAGCTCCTCCTCCTCCTCCTCCTCCTCCTCCAGGAGCGGAGCTTCTCCTCTCTGCTACTCCAGTCCCGCTGGGAGCCAACACCGACACGACGCTGCTTGAAACCCAGACTGTTTTGCTGGGCCCGCTGGAGGGCAGGGAAGAACCAGAACCAGGACTGCGTGGAGCAGATTGTCAGACCCTGCTGCAGTAAAATTAGTGGTTTTCTTAAGGGACTCTTGTACTATTAAAACCTAACTCTTTAGTCCACAGGGACCTACCGATCGTGCAGGGATTTCTAAGTGCTTCCACCCAGTTTTAGCAGCCGAAGACCAGCAACCAGGGAGACTGTATTCTGTCTTGAGAGACTGATATCTTGCTAAAGACTCTTGGCATCACTTTTTACCTCACTGGGTAGCATAGCGCATCAAATTATGACGCTTCACTAAGGTCACATTAAACATGTGGTTAAAGTTGTGAAATCAATCAAAACTGTTTCCTAGATTTAGACCAAAAAAATGACTTAGTTATGTGAAGAAAAAACATCATGGCTGGCTTAAAATAAGTACACAAAGGGAGTAAAACGTAGACAACGTAACATAAGTACGGATAAAACAACTCAACACTAGGACATGAGCGCCGGCCCACTGTGAAAGTAGGACTCCCTCCCTCTCGCCTTGTGTGGGTTGTTTGGTTCTTAAACTACATCATCACACTCCTGGAGATTTTATTCTGAGCGTCTAATAATGACGCCGATGGGTTTACATTGGAGTGAGTTGAAAGTGCAGTGCGTCTGTACAGCTGCTAAAGGGTGCTTTGAGTGTTAGTATCGAAGGCCGAGAGGCGTGACAAAGACTTGGTATATGATACCCTGGGAATGAAAACAGGATTAAATTACCCATCAGCTTCAGATGTACTTTTGTGACAATTAGCAAATGTTAGCATGGTAGACGATAGACATGGTAATTATAATCCTTGTATGACATCAGCGTGTTAGCACTTTCATGACGAGCATGTTGGCAAGCTAATGTTAGCAGTTTGCTCAAAGCATCGTTGTGTCTAAGTACAGTATCTCAGGGCTGCTAAAACATGGAAGATCCTCTCGTCTTAGAAAGACCGTGTTTGCTGCCTATCTGGAAGGGAGATTCCTTCAGAATAAAAACAAATGTTATTATTCAGCAAAATGGCCAAAAAAAGTGCAGTTAATCTTATTAATTAATTTTATAGTTGCATAACTGTGCACATGTTTTGAAAGATTTCTTTCTTCATTCTATCCAAACACCTTTTGCATTTGACCAGGCTCCCAACCATTTTGTAGCAAATGTTGTTTCCAGGTTTATCTTCTCACCTCAGGGTCATTTTAAAAATGCATTTGACTCAAATTGCATTTGAATTTGTGTTGTACTTCCAGCTTACCACACACTCTCTCACATTCACACTGTCACACACACACACACACACACACACACACACACACACACACACACACACACACACACACACACACACACACACACACACTGATGATGGGTAAGGACTCTGTGCGGTGAGATAAGATAGGTCAAATGTGGTGCTGGGCTGAGTGTGAGTGTTGGGGGGGTTGCATGGTGAATAGCAATGTCCAAAACTAATCGGGATTAACTTCTAATCGCTTCAACCACTGGGCCGCTATGCAAATCAGCTCAATTATGGGCACAGGCCCTGGCCCCTGATTGGCCCTTATCATGACTGGGCTAGGACACAGCGGGGGGGAAGGGATAAGGCGATGGACTGGTTGGCTAAAGCATGGCTGCTCCCTTAGAATAAACAGTGCTTCTGTTTATCTTTCTAAAAATAGAAAACTCATTGATTCTCTATTCTTTGATTATTTTTATATTTAGTCTACTTTCTTGATGCTTTTTGGTTTTAAGTTCTTTCTCTGTACTGGAGAACTTTGTCTCTTTCTTGGCACACTTCCTCTGACTGTTCCCCAGATGTAAACACAACCCTCTGGATTATTAAATTGAATGGGTCTGTACAAATGAGCTGGACTGAAATTATTACTTTAATGTTCCCAAGAGGGTGAACCATTCACATGTTGACTTGGTCACAAGACTTCATAATCAAAATTGCTAATTGTGGCGAAAATACTGAGGGCGTTCATTTTCCCCAGATGTCTTTTTTTTTAATTCATAACCATCTTGTCAGTTGTAATTGTGACCACGGATAGCATTGATGCATTGTGATACTGTAGGGACTCAGTAATCACTGCTCCACACAAGGTGAAAAATGCATTTTGTTGGTGGTAAAAATGCCCCAATCAAGTTTTTTCCTGCCAATACAATTGCCGATGAACCATATTGGCCAATACACGGCTGATACCGAATGTTTTTCTTGATGTTTTTCTTTCTTAAAGCAGTTATAAGACAAACGTTTTTTCACCAATGAGCCATCCTCATCCTCTAGTCGGTGTGATTGTCATTGACCTTGTAGTGGGTATTAGCATAAAAACACACAATTCAAAAGATTACAAAATAATAGATTGATTATTGATAATAAAATGTTATATATAATGATAAAGTTTAATGTCATAATCTACATTTTATAAGATTACATATGATTACAAATGCATGAGAATAACCGTTCTGTTTTCTTTGCAAACTTGTGGGGAAGTAAAGCTCGTTCAGATTTCATACTGTGATTTCGAGGCTCGAGCTAGCTAAAATATCAGTGAAACATTTCAAAGATGGAGAGAAATTGTTGCTAATAGCCATGAGCTAGCCGCAGCCTTGAGCAGAAGGCTTAACGATAGTAACATTTACCCTCCATCCTTTAAATGCCCCAGCAATATTTTCTGAACCTGTTTTTGATAAGTAGTGTTTCTTTTTTGGATTGCCTTACAATGTCAGCAGTTGTTGCTGCGTCATGCATCTGCAATTGTTGAGGAGCCAATAGGAACACCCCGTCTCTCAAATGACCAGTGATTGGCCAAAGTCTTTCACCATGGCATTCATTTTCTTAAGACTAAAAAAAGAGCCAAGAGGAGGTGTATAAGTCTTATGTTCTCTCAGACTACTTGAATGAAGGTTATTATGGAGTTTTTGCCCAATAAAAAACAAAAAGTTTAAATTATGAGAGTATGTCAGAATGTATATATTTTAATTCACAATCATTTAGGAAGGGTCACTATCTCATTATTTCATGTTGTCAGAATGACCACTCATCTAACTTGGACTTAGTATTACAAACTTTTCACTACATATTTCCAGGTTTCATGTTGTTTTCTTACTTTTCACAATGGAAATGGACCTCCATATGAAGAATAGCTAAACCAATGTTTTGTTCATTCATTCCAGCACCTTTGTACTGGAAGGGATAATTAACATTTCAGTCTCACAGGCGCTTGTGCAATGAGCCTTAATGTGCAGAACAATGAGGTAAAATAGCCTATAAAGCTTAGAGCTGCAAACGTATGTGATAATTCTCCCTGACTTTGGCACTGTCATTATGATTCTAATAATCATAATTCAAAGTGACTTTTTGTTGGTGTGATAGTTCAATAATTAAATGTAGCTGTGCAAATAGAGTGTAACTTGCCTTTATATTTATATTTAGCACCCCTGTGTAACCCAGATAATTAGTAAAAAAAACAAGAAATAACTCATGTGAACTCATTTGGAGCTTCTGCTTGACTGCCAATATTGATTTAACCATCCTTTACTATCTCATGTATTTTTACAGTTACGGACGAGTATATGCTGCCGACCCCTACAACCACACACTCACTCCAGCAGCCACATACAGCGTTGGTGCCATGGTAAGACTATCGTGCCTGCCACATATATGTGTTCCATCTCTGGTCCTCTTTACATCATGCATTATCCCACATTATCCCTTTTTTTCAAAGTATCTAACATCAAATGTTACTCCAAAATACACTTTAAAATTGAGCTTGCGTGTCTTGCATGTCTCATGCTTGTATTTAAATCGTTTAGAGCGGCCCTGGAGCACAGGCTTGAGTGGAATGAGACTATCCAAACAATCATTGCATTTGTTCTTATTGATTAGGGTATAATCAAAATAATCCTAATAATTTACAATGGTAACTGAGCTTTTGATGGCCATATTATTACTAAAACAATACAAAGCATAAAAAGATATATGATCACAGTTAAGGTAGCCCTATCATATCCAAGACTGGACTCAACCAGAATCCGTAAGTAAACCTAAAAAATATATTGGCATAATAATAATAATAATAATAATAATCAAACATTTAATTTGCATAGCGCTTTAAAAGGTACTCAAAGACACTCTTCATGGTGAAGACAGAAACAATGAAAGCAATAACAAAGTAAAGAGAGAGGGAGATGACATAATAGCAGTTTTAAACAAAACAACAACAAGAAAAACATACATAACTAGCATCACAGGTTGAAAGCAGATTTAAATAGATGAGTTATAAGTGCAGTTTTGAAAGTGGCGAGTAACAGAGAATGTCTGAGATGCTTGTGGAGAGAGTTCCAGAGGGAGGGGGCAGCAACGGAGAAGGCCCTGTCCCCCCAGGTTCGGGGTTTAGACTGGGTAGGTGGGCTGAAGATATTGGCGTCGGTGGATCTGAGGTTGCGGGTGGGATCGTGTCGGTGCAGGAGGTCCCAAAGGTATGAAGGGGCCAGGTTGTGAATGGTTTTGTTAGTGATGAGGAGGATTTTCACAGTGGGGTTCAATAAAATGTAATTGAATCCTCTAGTATTGAATCTGCTTATCACACACAAACCCACAAATCCCTTTAACATTTGCAAGGTAAAGATAACTAACAGATATAACATGCTGTCCCTGAAAACTGACACCAGAGAGTTACCTTGAGTGTCATAGTCCAAAGTGTAGGGCCAACAAGCAAGCCTATTTGGCGAGTTGGGTGTGGTAACCTACTGCACTTTTCTGAAAATGAATGACCCGTTGGCCCCTTGCCCTGTGCCTGATACGCCAATTTGTGGCTTTGTGCTTTAGCCTCTGACTGATGATCAATTCTGCCCTCTTTTTAGGGGAAAATGAATAGCATTTTTGGCCCTGAGTAGTGTCTGCAGAAACTCCTTTTGGGTTGCATACAGCTCTGACAACTTTTACCAATACCTGAGGTGGCTTTTATGTAGCCTGGAAGGCTTAAGCCAGGCCAAAACATCTGCTAAGGCCTCACAACACCAGTCCCTACTGCTATGAGTGTGCAGTATTAACTGAAGTTGACTTAGGTGAGTGAATCAAAACTTTTATCCACTCAAACCCTCTTTCTGGCAGCTATAGATAATTGAATATTAAACAGTTTATGTTCATCATGAGCAGGGTTGTAAGATCTAAATTACTTTACAAAGATAGCTCACTAAATATGCCCTCAGTTAGCACTATAGATGAAAGAATTAGAAGCAATGAATATTTGTCTGCAGTTTGGATGTCTCTGACAAAGGCAGAGCAGACTAAAGCTGACTGTCTATGTGTGTGTCCAATCAGTAGGCCTTCGCTGAAGTAAGTTATTGGTTCATATATGATAGAAACAATTGCATTGTTAGCCATATATTTAATTCCATCAACTGCACTCCACAATCTCCACACAAGCGTCATCACCTCCATACCGCCACCCCACCCCCTTCCCCACCCTATTCTCTTCTTCAGTTGCTGTGCATAAGCTTTTCTGCAGCGCTGACATCTCCTCACTTAAACTTAATTGAATTTGTCTGTGCTGCTAACGGCAGTCCAAATGACACATTAATCCCGCCTGTAAAAGGTGATGAATGTCTTCATGCTTTGGCAGCCCAGTCCATGTTAGTTATTATATTTCTAATTTGGTGGATACCACCTCACCCTGCACTCCTTGGTAATGAAATAATTAGTCATTTTGATAATTAAATCCCTTGTGAAGCAGCAGCCTCTGGGAAGAGGCAAAGGAGGGAAGAAGTGAGCAAGAAAACTGAGCGGACTGGAGGGAAAGATTGACAAAAAAATACTGGTTAGTCGCAAACCGCACCCTCCAAACCTTACAGCTCAGTGTGTTTTGGCTTCAAATAAGGTTGAAAATGTCAATACACATTAATGACTTTGTTGAAGATGCTACAGCTAGTATTATTCAGTGTATGCTTATATAGCGGTTTGTATCTTACGAAAGTTACTCCTAACTTTTGGGTTAAAGTAACTACAGAAGTGCCGTCACTGAAGTACGCAAGTTGTGCTACAAATAAAGATATATAAGATATGTTGTAGATTGCAACATCGCTAACATATCAGTACTAACCATGCAGCAAATTGGGTGAGCTTTTACTAATGTTAAATGATGTTTGAGCATCATTAGGTCCTGAAATTTTAAACTTTCCCAATTCCCTCATTTAATTGGTTCCTGCTCCTAGTTTTGTCCTTGAAATAGTTCCAGTTGGCCCTAATGAAGGATGTTCCAATTCCCTTGTTTCTGCTCTGAGGATTGAGGATTGAGAAGCGAGGACTGATCTCTGAGGAGACATGAACAAGGATACATGGGACCAACACATCCCTTTATAAGAAATACGTGTCACTGGACGCTGCAGCTGATCGGGATGCTGCACAAGATCAAACAACAGAATCCACAAAGTTTTGGTTTCGAATCGTTTTGTGATTGTCATTTAGAAAAAATAATTTCCATTCAGTCACATGAGGCTGAAAATCCCTGTGCGTTGAGTAAAGATGTAGTTTGATGGGAGTTTGATTCTCTGCTTTCCCTAAAAGATTTGGGCCAATATATTATTTCAACTTATTATAAGATATTCTAATAATAACATGATTTATGAATTATTGTATGTACAAGCATATAATTGTTCTATAATTTTTTCAAATAAGGTGTTGCTATGCGTAGAAATAGAGACTACTATGCAGAGAAAGGAGAGAAAAACCTGGACGCAATTTAAGGAATTCTCTGGGCTTTTTTTGTTCCAGAAGTCTTTCAAATAGTCACTAATCTGTCGTCCCTTCTTGTATGAAAAACTTTCCCACACCATTCTTTGAATTAATGCACCTTTCAGCTGCCTTTGAATCCACCCTCACCCATGCAAAGAGCAGATACTCAGCTGGCCCGACTAGCATGATGGGAAGTTTCGTCTGAAGGCCACTGCCTGCTCAGTGTTCTAGCCACCATCATTTGATATCTAATTACACTAACTCTACAAATAACCACCATATTAGTAACATTAGTAACACACAGGAATCCAGTCTCTTAACCTGTCTCACCAAAAAAAAAAAAAAAAAAAGTGTGTAAAGGAGTGTTGCATGTTTGAAAATAAATACGATCTCACATCGTGTCGTTCACGTTTACACACCGACAAAATAACCTGTTCCAAAAACAATAGGGAGGGTCTAAAGTTTGAGATTTTGTGAGTTTTTTTGCATTTGTCAGACTTGTTTGAGTGCTCAGAACCACCAGCCACATACAGTGGGTACGGAAAGTATTCAGACCCCTTTAAATTTTTCACTCTTTGATTCATTGCAGCCATTTGCTAAAATCGAAAAAGTTCATTTTTTTTCGCATTAATGTACACTCAGCAACCCATCTTGACAGAAAAAAACAGAAATGTAGAAATTTTTGCAAATTTATTAAAAAAGAAAAACTGAAATATCACATGGTCATAAGTATTCAGACCCTTTGCTGTGACACTCATATTTAACTCACATGCTGTCCATTTCTTCTGATCCTCCTTGAGATGGTTCTACTCCTTCATTGGAGTCCAGCTGTGTTTAATTAAACTGATTGGACTTGATTAGGAAAGGCACACACCTGTCTATATAAGACCTTACAGCTCACAGTGCATGTCAGAACAAATGAGAATCATGAGGTCGAAGGAACTGCCCAAGGAGCTCAGAGACAGAATTGTGGCAAGGCACAGATCTGGCCAAGGTTACAAAAGAATTTCTGCAGCACTCAAGGTTCCTAAGAGCACAGTGGCCTCCATAATCCTTAAATGGAAGAAGTATGGGATGACCAGAACTCTTCCTAGACCTGGCCGTCCAGCCAAACTGAGCAATCGTGGGAGAAGAGCCTTGGTGAGAGAGGTAAAGAAGAACCCAAAGATCACTGTGGCTGAGCTCCAGAGATGCAGTAGGGAGATGGGAGAAAGTTCCACAAAGGCAACTATCACTGCAGCCCTCCACCAGTCGGGGCTTTATGGCAGAGTGGCCCGACGGAAGCCTCTCCTCAGTGCAAGACATATGAAAGCCCACATAGAGTTTGCCAAAAAACACATGGAGGACTCCCAAACTATGAGAAATAAGATTCTCTGGTCTGATGAGACCAAGATTGAACTTTTTGGCGTTAATTCTAAGCGGTATGTGTGGAGAAAACCAGGCACTGCTCATCACCTGCCCAATACAATCCCAACAGTGAAACATGGTGGTGGCAGCATCATGCTATGGGGGTGTTTTTCAGCTGCAGGGACAGGACGACTGGTTGCAATTGAAGGAAAGATGAATGCGGCCAAGTACAGAGATATCCTGGAAGAAAACCTCCTCCAGAGTGCTCAGGACCTCAGACTGGGCCGAAGGTTCACCTTCCAACAAGACAATGACCCGAAGCACACAGCTAAAATAACAAAGGAGTGGCTTCGGAACAAGTCTGTGACCATTCTTGACTGGCCCAGCCAGAGCCCTGACCTAAACCCAATTGAGCATCTCTGGAGAGACCTGAAAATGGCTGTCCACCAACGTTCACCATCCAACCTGACAGAACTGGAGAGGATCTGCAAGGAAGAATGGCAGAGGATCCCCAAATCCAGGTGTGAGAAACTTGTTGCATCATTCCCAAGAAGACTCATGGCTGTACTAGCTCAAAAGGGTGCTTCTACTCAATACTGAGCAAAGGGTCTGAATACTTATGACCATGTGATATTTCAGTTTTTCTTTTTTAATAAATTTGCAAAAATTTCTACATTTCTGGTTTTTTCTGTCAAGATGGGTTGCTGAGTGTACATTAATGCGAAAAAAAATGAACTTTTTCGATTTTAGCAAATGGCTGCAATGAAACAAAGGGCTCCTCCAATGAATCGCCACCTTATCGTGGTGGAGGGGTTTGTGTGCCCCAGTGATCCTGAGAGCTGTGTTGTCGGGGGCAATAGCTCCTGGTAGGGTCTCCCAAGGCAAAGTGGTCTCGGGGGAGGGGTCAGACTAAGAGCGATTCACCAAACCTCAATGAATCGGACGATACAAGGTTGTGGCACCTCGCCCGGAAAAGGGAAACCGGGGCACCCTCCTGGAGCCAGACCTGGTAGGGGAGCTCACCGGCGAGCGTCTGGTGGCCGGGCCTTGGCACATGGGGCCCGGCCGGGCCCAGCCCGAAAAAGCTACAT
The DNA here is from genome assembly GCF_027596085.1 of Anoplopoma fimbria. Taxonomy (NCBI): domain Eukaryota; kingdom Metazoa; phylum Chordata; class Actinopteri; order Perciformes; family Anoplopomatidae; genus Anoplopoma; species Anoplopoma fimbria. The sequence continues at coordinate 18,296,276 of NC_072459.1, read as the reverse complement.
CGTGCCGCCACCCTGTGGGCCCACCACCCGCAGGGATAGGCATTGGGGTCGGGTGCAATGTGAGCTGGGCGGCAGGCTGGGGCGGAAACCTGGGCGTGCTGACCCCCGGCATCACAGACTAGCTCTAGGGACGTGGAATGTCACCTCTCTGGCGGGGAAGGAACCGGAGCTGGTGCGGGAGGTGGAACGCTACCAGCTAGATATAGTTGGGATCACCTCCACGCATAGCACCGGTTCTGGAACCAAACTCCTGGAGAGGGGCTGGACTTTTTCCTTTTCCGGAGTTGCCCAGGGTGAGAGGCGCCGGGCGGGTGTGGGGATACTCACAAGCCCCCGGCTGAGCGCCGCTGTTCTGGAGTTCTCCCCGGAGAACGAGAGGGTCGCCTCTCTGCGACTGGGAATCGCAGGAGGAAAGTCTCTGACTGTTGTTTGTGCCTATGCACCAAACGGCAGTTCGGAGTACGCGGCCTTCTTGGAGTCCTTGGGTGGTGTTCTGGAAAGGGTGCCGACTGGGGACTCCATAGTTCTTCTGGGAGACTTCAACGCTCACGTGGGTAACGATGGAGAAACCTGGAGGGGTGTGATTGGGAGGAACGGCCTGCCCGATCTGAACCCGAGTGGTGCTTTGTTGTTGGACTTCTGTGCTAGTCATGGACTGTCCATAACAAACACCATGTTTGAGCATAGGGAGGTTCATAAGTGTACTTGGTACCAGAACACCCTAGGCCAAAGGTCTATGATCGACTTTGTAGTTGTGTCATCAGACCTGCGGCCGTATGTCTTGGACACTCGGGTGAAGAGAGGAGCAGAGCTGTCAACTGATCACCACCTGGTGGTGAGTTGGATCAGGTGGCGGGGAGGCTGCCGGACAGACCCGGTAAACCCAAACGTGTAGTGAGGGTGAACTGGGAACGTCTGGCTGAGGATCCTGTCCGCAAGGTCTTCAACTCCCACCTCCGGAACAATTTCTCGTGCATCCCGAGGGAGGCTGGGGACATGGAATCCGAGTGGGCCATGTTCAAATCCTCCATTGTGGAAGCTGCTGCTAGGAGTTGTGGTCGGAAGGCGATCGGTGCCTGTCGTGGCGGCAATCCAAGAACCCGCTGGTGGACACCAGCGGTGAAGGAGGCCGTCAAGCTGAAGAAGGAGGCCTTTCGGGCTTGGTTGGCCGAGGGTCTCCTGAATCAGCAGGCAGGTACCGGTTGGCCAGAAGGGCTGCAGCTGCGGCGGTTGCTGAGGCAAAAACCCGGGTGTGGGAGGAGTTCGGCGAGGCCATGGAGAAGGACTTTCGAATGGCCTCAAGGAAGTTCTGGCAAACCGTGAGACGACTCAGAAAGGGGAAACAGGGCTTTTCTCAGGCTGTGCTCAGCAGGGGGGGAGAACTGCAGACCCGGACTGGGGATATTGTCGAGCGGTGGAAAGAACACTTTGAGGAACTCCTGAACCCGACCAAAACACGTCCTCTGTGGAAGAGGCAGAGTCTGAAGACTCAGGGGAAGTCTCGTCCATATGCCTGGCGGAGGTCGTTGAGGTAGTTAAAAAGCTCTTCAGCGGCAAAGCGCCAGGAGTGGATGAGATTCGACCGGAGATGCTAAAGGCTCTGGACATTGTTGGGCTGTCTTGGTTGACACGTCTCTTCACTGTCGCGTGGAAGTCGGGTACAGTGCCTGTGGAGTGGCAGACCGGGGTGGTGGTTCCCATTTTCAAAAGGGGGACCGGAGAGTGTGCTCCAATTATAGGGGTATCACACTGCTCAGCCTCCCCGGGAAAGTTTACTCCAGGGTGCTGGAAAGGAGGCTCCGTCCGATTGTCGAACCTCGGATTCAGGAGGAGCAATGCGGATTCCGTCCTGGACGTGGAACAGCGGACCAACTCTTTACCCTTGCAGGTCTGTTGGAGGGTGCATGGGAGTTTGCTCATCCAGTCTACATGTGTTTTGTGGACTTGGAGAAGGCCTTCGACCGTGTCCCTCGGGGAGTCCTGTGGGGGTACTGCGGGAATATGGGGTACCTGGTTCGTTACTACGAGCCATTCGGTCCTTGTATGACCAAAGTGAGAGCTGTGTCCGGATACTCGGCACAAAGTCGAGCTTGTTCCCAGTGCGTGTTGGCCTCCGCCAGGGCTGCCCATTGTCACCAATCCTGTTTGTGATTTTCATGGACAGGATTTCAAGGCGCAGCCGGGGGAGGAGAGTTTCCGGTTTGGGGACCTCAGAATCGCATCCCTGCTTTTTGCAGATGATGTGGTTCTGTTGGCTTCTTCAGAACGTGACCTTCAGCACGCACTGGGGCGGTTCACAGCCGAGTGTGAAGCGGTCGGGATGAGAGTCAGTACCTCCAAGTCTGAGGCCATGGTTCTCTTCCGGAAAACGGTGGATTGCACCCTCTGGGTTGGGAGTGAGTCACTGCCCCAAGCGAGGGAGTTCAAGTATCTCGGGATCTTATTCACGAGTGAGGGTAAAATGGAGCGGGAGATGGACAGGCGGTTCGGTGCAGCGTCAGCAGTGATGCGGGCGTTGTACCGGACCGTTTTGGTGAAGAAGGAGCTGAGCCGAAAGGCAAAGCTCTCGATTTACCAGTCCATCTACGTTCCAACCCTCACCTATGGTCATGAGCTTTGGGTAGTGACCGAAAGAATGAGATCGCGAATACAAGCGGCCGAAATGAGCTTCCTTCGTAGGGTGGCTGGCTCAGCCTTAGAGATAGGGTGAGGAGCTCAGACATCCGGAGGGAGCTCGGAGTAGAGCCGCTGCTCCTTCGCGTCGAAAGGGGCCAGCTGAGGTGGCTCGGGCATCTGATCAGGATGCCTCCTGGACGCCTCCCTTTAGAGGTTTTCCAGGCACGTCCAACTGGTAAGAGGCCCCGGGGTAGACCCAGAACACGCTGGAGAGATTATATATCTCGTCTGGCCTGGGAACGCCTCGGGGTTCCCCAGGAGGAGCTGGAAAGTGTTGCTGGGGAGAAGGACGTCTGGAGGACCCTCCTTAGCTTGCTGCCCCCGCGACCCGGCCCCGGATAAGCGGAAGGAGATGGATGGATGGATGGATGAAACAAAGGGTGAAAAATTTAAAGGGGTCTGAATACTTTCCGTACCCACTGTAAACTGGCTTCTAATTAAGTGATTCACTTAATTCCGCACAAAGCACTTCATGAACAACTTAAAGAATACATAGATGAGGAATTTAAAGAGAGTGTGGCAGGGGATTACAGAACTGCTTGGAATTCAGGGTTGGTCGCAAAACAAAGGATCTAGGAAAGATTGGACAGTTATGATTGTACTCTTGGAAACTAAACTGACATTCATTTGTTTGGGACTAGAAATGCTCTGGTGCCCGTGCAAATCTGTATCCATGCTGTGTAGCAAGGTGAGCTTTGGGAATATGCAAACAAAATGATGTCATAACTTTCATTATTAATTGCCAGCAAAGCCTTTGTAATTCTCGACTGAAAAAAAGTCACAGAGAAAACAAAAAACATGACCCTAAAGCTGCAACTGCCTCAGCATCTACATCACCTCCACTCAGTAAAAAACAGCATGATCCAACATTAAGATTAAGCCCCTCCTTGTTTAAATTCTGCCTTAAAATCAACTTTTGACTTTTGATTTCTTTGATTTATCTTTAACTGCACTTTTTCACAGTTGTATTGATTGAATTTCTTTCACATAGCAGTTGGCATGTTCCCCTGGCATGAAGCGTCTCGCTGTGCTTGCTGCATGACGGTTGCTCCGGTCATTGGTCTTTTCATCCCCCATGGGTTTGCACTGGAAGAACGGTAACGTAATGTTGAAACTCTAGTTGTAGTTTGTGCAGGACTAAAGGAGGCTAATGATGGTTTGTGTGTGTGTGTTTCTTTGAATATGTGTGTGTGTGTGTTTGTGCATTCTCTCCTTCGTGTGTGTGCCTGTGTGTGTGTGTGTGCGGGTGAACCATTGTGTTTGTCCGTGCGTTTATGTGTGTGTTTCAGAACGCGTTCACCCCGCTGACAGATGCGAAAACTCGGAGCCATGCGGACGACGTGGGGCTAGTGCTGTCCTCTCTCCAGGCTAGTATATACCGAGGAGGCTACAGCCGCTTCGCACCCTATTAGCGATACCTCCAACCTATACTCAACCTTCCAACAGGACAGAAAGAAAGTGTGTGTGAGCGCAAGTGTGTGAGTGAATGAAAACAACAGGGAGAACGAGTTATGAAAGGAGAGACGTTATGAAGGCCCGGGTAATGCAATACATGCAGTTTGTGCATCATTTCAGCTTCTCCTGAGAGAGAAGTACAATAAAAGAATAAAATGACAGCTGATATTTTTCCTCTTATACCTCAGATATTTTGTGCTGTGTATTTTGATATTGTGGTTTTTTTAATTTCTAAAGATTTAAACCTAGATTATCAGCTGTAGAACTTTTGTCCATGGTACTATTAGAGAGCTGCTAGAGTGCTGATTAGGACACAAATGACACATTTATCAGATTCAATTTGTCAGGGCTTGTATAAAACTCCAACCATGTAACATAGGTCATAGTCACACTTTGGGTTGTTATGTTTTGTAAGAGTGTTAAAGTGACTATGCTAGTCAAGTGTTGTTTTATTTGTGTCAGCTTCCTTTGGCACCTCCTCTGTCAGTTTAACAAAGCAATCTTTTGAGGAAGTCATGGAGCCTTTGAAAACATGGACATAGAGCAAAATGTCTTCTCTGAACCTTTAGGAGCAGGGTGGGTAAGCAAAAGAAGCTGAGAACAGCCGTTATTGCTAATATGAAGTCCATCATCTTGAGATTTAAAAAACAAAAATGTCTTGTCACCAAGAGAACACACCGTTTACTTGTTATTACTTCTTATTTTGCCTTTCCAAAATAATCCTTTCCTGAAACAAAATCCCATGTAGTGTCTCCATAATCATGAAAACTGCATGTATTGTAGCCCTATATCATTGAGTGCAACATGAGGCGTTCTTGTTTTTGTTTTGTTACATACAGCATTGCATTACATTGATAAAGAAAAAAAAAGTCCATGTAAATTTGCATTTGTATCTCATAATTACAAAATCCCATCTCTAACATATACAGTATTTCAAATATAAGCATCATCCAGCAATCATACAACGTTCACGTTCTTTTTATTGGTATCTCATAATTACAAAATCCCATCTCTAACATATACAGTATGTCAAATATAAGCATCATCCAGCAATCATACAACATTCACGTTCTTTTTATTGGAGCTAAATCAGATAAGAATGTGCATGATGTTTAGCCTGAACAAAGATGCTGCAAATGTGGCTATGAGCAGTCCGTCTGATTTGGTCTGAGTTTAGGATCAGCAGCTGGCAGAAAGTAAACGTGGACCCAAACTGTTCTATAGCAGTGCAATCCCATATAACCACCAGTCCAAAGTAGTGTTTTGACTGACGTAGCATCACAGATTGTTCTCTTTAACATCTCACTGCAAACACAGACCACTCAACAACTAAACATAGCCGTTTTCATTATGCAAAAACTCAATGTGCCCCTTCATAAAAGGTATGTTCAACCTGGTCATTATTTCCTCATGTTTTTGTGTCTAAGGGACTAATGAAGACATCACTTAATGAAACAGGTCAAGATTTGTATCTACCTTTCACTTCCTGTTTGTTTTTGTGTCATGTGACTTGTTGCCAGGAGACAACGATGGAGACGTGAGTTGTAGAGAGGAGTGTAGGTGGTGTCAGTTTGTTGTGTTGGAGTTCAGAAAGTGAAGCTTATTGTTTTCTAAAAGATGTTTATGTCATGGCTGAATATTTAGCTGATTTCAGAACCGGACTTGTTTAGACAGAATAGAAAGCAGACGGTATCAAGAAACGTATTTTATTTCCATAATGTTGTCAGACACTTCTAACACCAATCTGAGCTGTCAGTGAAAACAACCAGCTCTTTACTGGATGTACATTGACTGTGAGGAGTTTCTCTGAGAGATGACATTACAGCCTGTTTAGTGTTTGTCCTCTGCAGCGTTCTCCCTCAATACTGGACCTGGTTCATAAAGTGATGTCCTCATTAGTCACTTAGACACAGAAACATGAAAATAGAGTCCAGGTTGAGTAGAAGTAAATATTTCCTTTAACCCACGTCATCAGCACATATGTTCCTATGGCTCCTTTAATCAGACATCCTAACAATAATTTATCATATTTACAAGGTAAACATCTCATAAAGATGAGGTCTCCACTTCTTTTTTTTCTCCTTTGGTGAATCCAATGTGTGTGTTTCATGTTTCTATAGTCACAATGAGAAAAATGCAACAAATTGAGAGTTTATCTAATAAGGGCATTTCTGCTTTGTCATAAGGTAATGAATATGAAAATACAAGACGACAACAAGTATTAGCAGTGACGGCTGCTCTCAGCTTCCACAGATGTCCAGGTGTAGTTCAGCTCACTCTATAGGGAGCGGATGGAGTGAGTCAGCACCTCATTCAGCCTGCAGATGGGACTGAATGTTGTGCTCATATCTTACTTCACTCTAAGCCAAAGGTTCTGGTGGACGTATCTGATGTGTTTATGTGTATAGCGAGGATTCTATTATAAGACGAGAAAAAATAATTACCATGGCAACTAAACTGTTCAACCATTTAATTGCTTAGTCCACATGCTGTGATTTTAAAAAGAATTAGGGCCAAGTGAATAAAAAAGGGGTTTGTTGAGACAAATGAGATGAATTGAAGAATTGAGAAGAAAATGTAATTTTCTCCAGATGAAAGGCAAAATGTAATCAAAGAGTTCTGAAGTAGAATCTGGAGATGAAATGTTTTGTGGCAGTCATCCTCTTCTGTACTGAGTAGTGTTGGCCATCAGATGTAGATGTTTTTTATATAAACTTCCAATATATTCATTGGTATAATTGATGATTTTTATATACAGGAGATATTTAAAAAAAAAGCATATATATAACAGTGGTCAAAGCCACTGTGTCTATTTTATCTCTTTGTTAATTTAGTTTGACCTGGGTTTGTTTTTCTTTCATTATTAAAATTGAAGGAAGGTAAAGTACGGTATAATAATCTAACAATGTATTATAATTGAGCTGTGCAGTGAAGATGTTCTCTTATATGAAATACACAATGGTATAATGTTTTAGATTTAGAAGAGTAGATCAATTGTTAGGGAGAGCTATCTCATTTTCTATCCATCGTTCTGATTTTTATTAACTCTTTACAAATGATGTAATCACAATGTATATACTCTCATTCATTGATTTGTATTCTTTCTTTTGGTCAGCTGGACCATTTTGCACATGTAACTTGACATTTTCAGATAAACCTGAGACATATCAGTGCTGTAGATGTAACTTTTCTTCACCTTTTACTGTCAGTTCTGTCATTTCTGATTGGGTCTCTTTCCACTCATGTCCTTCTTAACGTGATATAATTTCTGTTATTTCCTAGAACTCAACCTTTACTATTTGAAAATGTACTGTTTGAATATAATAATACTAAATGAATATGAGAAAGAAACAGGCTAATCTACAGTATGATGTAAATAAAAGTTAATGTAATAAATCTGCAGTGTATTTGAAAAGCACTACATGGACAACAGGAGCTCTGCTACGGCTGCATTGCAAGCCAGCCTACGGGCCGCTACCTGTGCCACATTCTGTTTACAACTATTACCAATTAGTGGTGTTGTTACATATCTCCCTTTTTGTATTTATAACAAATTAGATATGAAAAACTCTCAGATGCATCACATTATAAAAGAAGGCAGCAGTAGGAGCATCGGGGCTGCTGGGCTCTTCTGGTCCAAACCTCTGTCTGTCAATCAGAAACTGGACACCTCGTAGTCCTCACTATGCTGAATGTGTGACTCCGCAACTACTTTATACAAGCTCTGCTTCCAGTAGGTGTTGTGGTTCAAAACAAGGCTTCCTACCATTGTATGTCATTGTATGTGCATGTACTATGGTTCTTCCACTAATCAATAACCATCAATAAAGTTTGGTTTTCTCAAGAAGTTCTCGTCTGTTTCCTGTTTTAAATGCCTTTGAGTGCAGAAATCCTCAAACAGAGGTTAGCATGCTAGCCACATTGCTTTTAGTCTGACCGTTTTGTTATTGCTCCACTGTCACTGTGTGTTATTCTATATGTTTCTTATTGTCAACGGTTCCCATGAAAACACAAAACACTTCTCTCTCAGTACTTTCTTACAGCCCCAAGGCCATAGGTTCTGTTTGGGAACGTAAGTCATGACATACAGCTCAAACATATATAGTTTCATTTCTAAAAATGGGTCAGTAACTTTCTTAAACAGCTGGTCATTGTAGTTTTTAGCAAACATTACTCAAACAGGAGAGAATAGTGTTTTGTTGGGGGTTGTTTTCAGCTGCAGATTATAACATGCTTTAAATGTGATAGATAATACACGTGTATGTGGGCTTGCGTCAAAATAAGCATAATAATAGCCTCTTGTGGCCAAATGGAGTATCACAGGTTAGAAAACCATCAAAAGTGTCTCATGAGCTGGTTGGACCAAAACGCTGTCAACAGTTCTCCCTCAGAAAGGAAACATTGTCACTCATAACACACTGACTCAAAAAAACAGTAAAAACAGAGAGCATCACATACATGCAGATATATTATCTTTAAGGTTGTAATGATTTTTCACATAAATAAGTATTTTATTATAGTACTGTGAGGGTTCTCTCTGCTGTATTCGGACACAAGCTCTCATCAACCTCACATCTTATGTCTTTCTCTGGAGATGCATCTTGGAAAGAATCCTCTGGAATGTCTAATCCAACCCTTAAGGAAAAGTGTCTCCACACCCTGCACTGATGGCCTCCAGTAAGGTCATCTGGTCATGTGGATGGTGGTCATAAACCTCCCACCTCCATGCAGAGAACAACTCCTCACTGGGGTTTAGGAGGTATGGAGGCAGAAATCGTACCAACATCCTGGAACACTGTGTCTGCAGCAAAGTGGTTGAATACCACATCACCCCACGCAACAATGAGGGGAGGGGAGTTTATCGCCACTCGACTTCTGTCCTCCGCTGGCTCAAGTCGATTATGCAGATCGACCAGAAGACAAATGAATGACCCCAATGAGTGGTTTGTGTAACAGAAACCATGGATGGACGAGGCTGCACACGCTGTGATGTTAACTCCTCTCAGGCCTATACTTCAACGGTTGCTCTCTGTCCAATCACATTTCTTCCCCTGCGGCGTGTTTTTCGCCATGTTGAATCCATATTCATCCACAAAGATGAATGTATGTGCAGTTTGCCTGGCTTCCATCTCCACTTCTCTCAGAAGTACAGTAAATCCACAGTTACAGCGGGTAAAATAAGTATTGAACACGTCACCATTTTTCTCAGTAAATATATTTCCTTATATAATATAAGGTGCTATTGACATGAAATTTTCACCAGATGTCGGTAACAACCCAAGTAATCCATACATACAAAGAAAACCAGTCTTCAAATATTGAAGGTTCTGTGGGCCTCTTCTATGAACTCTGATCTTTAGTTCTTTCTATAGATTTTCTATTGGATTCAAGTCAGGTGATTGGCTGGGCCATTCTAGCAGCTTTATTTTCTTTCTCTGAAACCAATTGAGAGTTTCCTTGGCTGTGTGTTTGGGATCATTGTCTTGCTGAAATGTCCACCCTCGTTTCATCTTCATCATCCTGGTAGATGGCAGCAGATTTTTATCAAGAATGTCTCGGTACATTTTTCCATTCATCCTTCCTTCAATTATATGAAGTTTGCCAGTGTCGTATGCTGAAAAACAGCCCCACACCATGATGTTCCCACCTCCAAACTTCACTGTTGGTATGGTGTTTTTGGGGTGATGTGCAGTGCCATTTGACCTCCAAACATGGTGTGTATTATTGAAGAGTTCAATTTTGGTCTCATCTGACCAGACTATATTTAAACTTTAAACGAGCTTCAACATGCTTTTTCTTCAGCAATGGAGTCTTGCGTGGTGAGTGTGCATACAGGCCACGGCGGTTGAGTGCATTACTTATTGTTTTCTTTGAAACAATTGTACCTGCTAATTCCAGGTCTTTCTGAAGCTCTGCACAAGTGGTCCTTGGCTCTTGGACAACTTTTCTGATAATTATTTTCACTCCTCTGTCAGAAATCTTGCGAGGAGCACCTGGTCGTGGCCGGTTTATGGTGAAATTATGTTCTTTCCACTTCCGGATTATGGCCCCAACAGTGCTCACTGGAACATTCAGAAGTTTAGACATCCTATTGTAACCAATGCTATCAGTATGTTTTACAACAATAAGGTTGCGAAGGTCTTGAGAGAGCTCTTTGCTTTTACCCATCATGAGATGTTTCTTGTGTGACACCTTGGTAATGAGACACCTTTTTATAGGCCATCAGTTGGGACTGAACCAGCTGATATTAATTTGCACTGACAAGGGGCAGGATTGCTTTCTAATTACTGATAGATTTCAGCTGGTGTCTTGGCTTTCCATGCCTTTTTGCACCTCCCTTTCTTCATGTGTTCAATACTTTTTCCTTGTGTCATTCCATTTTATTACACATAACTTAATTTCTGAACTTATTGGTTTGGTTGTCTTTGTATGTATGGATTACTTGGGTTGTTACCGACATCTGGTAAAACATTTCATGTCAATAGCACCTTTAGAAATATATTTACTGAGAAAAATGGTGACGTGTTCAATACTTATTTTACCCGCTGTATATGTCTAGGCAACTCAAAGCGCTTGGTTAAAGGGGTACAACGAATGAAATTAAATAAAGTTGCCTATGACTTTTTGTCGCTACTTTGAGTAAAGCTACATTCCAACAAGGATATGTGGGACTGGAGATCCAGGTGGAGGCACTTTAAAGGAGCAGTGTGTAGGATTAGGGGGGATTAATTGGCAGAAATTAAATATAATTATGATAACTATTCTTTCATCTGAGTATAATAACCTTAAACTAAGAATCATTGGTTTTTCGTTACCTTAGAGTGAGCTGTTTATATCTACATATGGAGCGGGTCATGGAGTCCACCATGTTGCACCGCCATGTTTCTCCAGCAGCCCAGAATGGACAAACCACAAACGGCTCCATAGAGACCCTTTCACATTTTAAGGTTACCTGAAGGCCATTGTTGTTTTCTGACTAGCTAGGAAAGGGAGAAGTGAGCAAGAGGTATTAAGTAGGATTCACCATTAGATGCCACTAAATCTTAAACACTGCTCCTTTAAATATGCATTATTTTTAATCTTATTTTTTCTCAACTCCTCTGGTTGTATAGAAGTCAATGAGAAAATGACCCTAGCAATTGATTTATTCCCTCAGTAAACATTGTAAACATGAGTTTATAGTCTCAAACTCTAGTTTCAAGTCTTCTTCAATACAGCATGATGTTCATTTAGTAAATTATGGTCAAAATAGACCATAAAGCATGGTTTGCTTTAGGGCGGGGCTACCTTGTGATTGACTGGTCTGTACAACAGCGTTGTCCGTGTTTTCGTCTTTCAACGTTAACCACTCCACAGTGTTTTCAATTCATGAAAGTCAATTGTAACATTTTGGTTGCCTAACCCTAACCCTTACATGCAGTATTCATCATACTTATACCCCCTTGTGTAATGGTAACTTGTATGGACTTGTACTTGTATAGCGACTTTCTAGTCTTACGACCACTCAAAGCACTTTACGTCACATGCAATTCACTAAGAAACACACATGCATACACTGATGGCAGTGTTACACCTCATCAAGTTCCCTGAGATTTGTTTTCTTTGTTTTGCCATGCCATGTCATTTTTGGGTTTCCTGTTTTATTTTGTCATTTACCTCTCCCTCTTCATTTAACTTGTATGTTTCCCCCAATGTGATTATCTCTCCCCATCCTGATCAGCTTCACCTGTTCCCAATTACCCCACCTTCTCCCTAGTGTATTAAGTCTGTGTTCTCCCCTTTGTCTGAGGCAGTTCATCTTTGTACCTCTGTGTCTAGTATTTCAGCATTTTCTCCTTGTGATCTTTGTTAACTGGTTTTTGACTATGCTTTTCTTTGACTGCCTTTTGCCTCACCTTTGTTTTGGATTTCTTTGCCTCAACTGACCGCTTTCCTTTATACCGAACCTCTGCTAACACAATGGACTCAGCCGACTCAAACCAGTACTACTGTATACAGTACTTCACATTATTCAAAGCATTTTATGTGACCTGTTTGGTTACTGATCAGAGAGCTTATCTGGACATATTGAGTTCTTTCACACAGGGTTCAGTGTTCAGGACTCTGGAAACCGTATTCAGGGATGAATGAATGGTCGTGAAATGATTATGATTGAAGTGATATCGTCTTCTAGCACTCTGTCTCAAATGTCCAGAGGTTTTACTGCATTGTTGCCAATTACCATGTTACTGGTTTTTTTAATTGCTAACAAGGGTCTATTAATACTGAAGCTACTTTTCCAAAACTCTTCCAGTCTGCATTACCAACATGCATCACCTCCAAAACTCCAAACCACCAAAACACTTCATACATGTCTCAAAATAAGCTTGTTAGACCAAAACAATTTAAGGAAACATTTTAACTCATATCACACAGACTGAAAATCAGTAACAACAGGGAGCATCACATACATGATGAACTATAATCTTTGAAGTTTAAAGACTTTTCCCATACATCTGTATTTCATTATAGAAAAGGAACAACACCTTTTCACTTCTTCCTCTCCCCCACCAACCTGTCTTCTTCTATTTTCAAACTAAATCATTGTGAAGCCGTTCCCTCTGTTTGGTAACGATAAATAAATACAAGACATCTAACAGCTTTGTTTGGAATTATAATATTTTCATTTAATTATTAATATTCTGCTAATATTATCTATATATTTCAATATGGTTACTGCATATTGCATAATGTTTTCCAGTATTCTGTTTCGAACATGTTTCTAAAAGTTTGAAAACAGTGTCTTAGCCATTGAAAAATGTGCTGCAACTATATATATGCATGTTTTGCAGGTGGTGGAGTATGAATGAAAAGACAGTTCATGGATTTATGTGGTCATTGAATGCATTTTGTGTGAAAGCAATGACAAACATATTCCATGATTTAGTCTGATTCTGAATGATTTAAAGTTTGGTCCACATAGACTTCTGTTTTACTGACTCTGTGAAGAGTTTTGACAATGTGACTTAAGTTTTGACTGATACATGTTGGCAATAAAAAAACTGTAAAAACAAAAAACATGTTCGTCTAAAATCAGCATCCAGTGCCTTTTCAGGAAATAGTGTAACTCATTTAAGCAGTGTGAAGGCCCAGGTGGTGGACGGTTCACCAGTATGATACAGAGGCAGCAGAGCTTCACAGCAAGGAATGTTTCTTTTTTATGAACTATGAATGAATTTACTGTTTTTTGTTTTTGTGTAAGTCAGATACTTTAATCTTTCTTCAATGTGGATTTAGGTTTGTGATGATGCTGAGATCAATTATTTTGTTCTTGAATACCTGAGGTTGTATAAATTCACTTATTTAATTTTGGGGTCACATGTCAGTACATTTTACACTGTACATGAGACTGTGTGAATCACTTTGTTCTCGTTATATGTCTTCTCTTCTTTGAATGTTAGCGTTAGGCTGTTTTAGATGTGTTTCATAAGTAAATGTATATCCATTTATTGAGCAAATGCTTTTTCAACCTGCAGTACACCGCCAGACAAACGAAGGAGGGACACCAGCCATTATTCATCATGGCACCTCGTTGGCAGTTAAGTACTTTGGAATCAAGTGAAATATGCATGTCATCCCTGCTTTTTAATTGAAGCAAAGAGAAGAATTACTCTGTGACAGAATTTGATTAGTGTCATTAGAAGAATTTAGCCAGGGGCTAAGGCAGAAAGATAAGCAATATAAATGTTTAAATGTGATGAGCGGGTTGACATTACAGATGCTAATTATGTCTCGATAGCATAGAAACAGGTGATCAATAATGAATGCACAGCAGGTCATGTGATATAATTCAAACTGCTCATTAATTCTTGAATTCAGGATAAAAATGTTGAGTGAGGGAGAGTTTTTATTCAGTCCGTCCTCTCTGATAAGAGACGCACACACTGAGCTTCTCTGGGATTTAACTTTAGTATAGCTTCTCATGCATTTACACAATACACAGTAATCATTCTGTGTGTGTGTGCGTGTGTGTGCGTGCGTGCGTGCGTGCGTGCGTGCGCGTGCGTGCGTGCGTGCGTGCGTGTGTGTGTGTGTGTGCGTGTGTGTGTGTGTGAGGAAATAAAATGCTCTGCAGTTCCACAGATAGAAACACTGGAATCCTGGTCCTTAATGACATTCTTAAAGTCTGACACAGTACAGTGTTCTATGTTCGACAGTCAACTCATTAACAGCAAGAGCAGAGAACAGAGCTTCAGAAGCACACTGACCTTCACTGAGTAACCGACGGAGAAACTACAACAGTTAAAGTACCTGATTGCATTTTCACAGTTAAATCATCGCTCAAGATGGATGACGAGGCAAACAAACAAATTCCAGTAAAATGTTCCTTAAAGGCCACATTGTTTAACAACTATGTTTGATAAGCACAGATGTATATATGGTCTATGTGATTGTTTACAGTTTTTCAGACTGTAGACATAGATTTTTTTACGGTAGAGTCCCAATTAGAAGTGTTGATTGATGGGGTGGCTGTGGCGTAGTGGAGAGCAAGGTAGTTCTCCAATCAAAGGGTCGGTGGTTCGATACCCGGCTTCGGCAGTCGATGTGTCCTTGGGCAAGACACTTAACCCCAAGTTGCTCCCGAAGGCTTGCCATCGGTGTGGACTGGATGTTGCATGAATGTTAGTTAGAGTCTGATGGTGGCACCTTGCATGGTAGCCTGTCATCAGTGTGTGAATGGGTGAATGATATGTAATATACTACTGATTGTAAGTCGCTTTGGATAAAAGCGTCTGCTAAATGACTGTAATGTAATGTAATGTAATGATTAATAACAGATGCCCAGTACTAAAACCCCATTGTTTCTCTTCAGACTTCAACAGATGAACCAGGTGATAAAGCTGATACTGATCTTAACAGAGAGTTTGGAACAAGTGGTCATGTTATATCTTGAGTATTTAACAAATAATTGAGTAAGAGTTTAAAGTCATCAATCAGCTGGTTATTAAATGTTGTTGTTTTTTTGCTTAACCATTCCTATTTCTTTCTTTCAGACAGAACAAAACGCTGTAATTGAAAGAGACAAAAATCTCTATGAGCAACAGTTTGATAACAATAGAATTAGCATCAACATTTGTGCCGATTTAAATAGAAACAGGTTCCTCTGTCAGTGGCAAGTGTTCCACAATAATGCAGCCAATAACAGGTTGGCACGTTGACAGCTGCTCTAGCAAAGCTGTTCTTAAAACTTAGAAATAGATTGTTAGTGTAGAGTCAGTGCTGTTGGCATTGGATCACAGAATATCAGCTGAACATACTATGGACTAACAAATCAGTTTAAACCTGATCAATCTAACCACTGAGTAGACTGCAGATGGCACAAAGAAAAAAGGCTACCCAAAATATTTAGAGCCAAAATGCACCGTTGTGGTTCAATAATGATCTGGGTCACTTGTCCTTTTCTGGACTGGAAAACAAATTCAAAAGAAAAATGGTTCCAACAGTATTCTCCACTGGCATGTAACACTGTGCGTGATTGACTAAACATTCTATTATTTGACACCTCATTTGTTTACTTGCATGCTATCTTATATATGTACAACTATATAACATTCCATTTGCATTACTTAATAAATAAAAGCAATAGTTTTCCCTAAAAATATTGATTTAAAAATGATTGTATTGCTTCTAATAAGAAAAATGGTACTCTCGATGTGTACAGAAATCTGAACCCCGTCAATAACAACAGTCTGTTATTCACAGCAGCGGTCTGCTAAGCAGAAATAACAGACCGTAGATTGACATAATTGACCAATCAGAGTTGAGTGTTAATAAGCATTACTACAGTGAGGAAGTTGTGAAATGAGTTTACTTGCATCATTATCAGTAGATGCAGCGAGGGTTAAGAAGTGTTTTTTTTCGTAACCCTTGTGAAACAGCTGGGTTCTGTCTCCTCAATAAAAGGTCTTCAGCCAGTAATGTCATACAACGTAAGATACACTTTAATTTGAATTTGACTGTGTAATGCTGCTGCTCAGAAAATATGCAAACATTCTACATGGTGGGAGGAAACAGGGACACTGCTCTTTACAGAAGTGGTGCTATCATCATTATTTAGAGTGTAATTATAACAGTTCCTGTTAATATATTGAAAGTAGATATAATATTGAAAATACTTTGTACAGTGTCCCCCACATTACATACAAGCTAAATCTTACACTTGTATCTAATGTGTAGTTAAAGGAGCTCAGACGGAGAGAGCCGTGGAATTACTCGCTTCAGCGTGATATTAAAGTATGTGTTTGCACATATGTCAATTCCTCATGGTATGACTTGTGTGACAAAGTAGTTCGTCAAGTAAGGAACACAAATGCACTGGTCCAGCACATCAGCAGAATATTCCAGGATTTACATGAAGGTCAATGGTAGGTTTTACAAAAAGTAGGTTTCTTCTCACTGAAAATCAATACTCTTTAAGTAAAGTAAATTTGATCATGGAAGATGCTTTTAAAATAGATCCCCGAACTAGAATTACGTCACACCAGTAAAAATATGAAATTGGAAATGCTTCTGTTCTGTATATGGGTTCTGCGGGCTAACCTCACTTTTGACCCCTGATTACAGCAGCTGATGAGATCAAATTCTGCAGCCATGTTTAATATTTCAATAACGCAATAAGCAGAATGTGTCACAGTCTGTTCTGAGGAGTGTGGAAGGGTGGATACAGCTGAGATTTACACTTTATTTTTTACATTATTATTATTTGTAGTAGTCGTAGTAGTATTGTTATTCAATATTGTTGTTGTTATTGTTATTATTATCACTGAACCATTGGATTTTGTGTAGAAAAGAAAATACCTTAGTTTTGCTTCAAATGCAAAACTGGGGTATTTTTTTTCAGTACTTCTATTTTCCCTATAATTTCCTACTTCCTACTACCTTTCCTTCTTCCTTAATTTGGCTGTAAACATAAAATAGACTTGTCTTTTAGATTGATTTCAGTAAAGAGTCTTCTTACAAGACATCTGGAAATGATATAGTATAGTCATGAACCAGAGTAAATGTTAATTTATTATTGCCAATATGAGATGCTTTTGAAGATAGGTAATTAACCACTTATTATTCATTTCTAGCACTGGTGTGCTCGGTTTTCTTTGTTTTCTGGGGTAAGTTTGCATTCTACAATGAAATACCTTCACATTGTAGTTTGTTCTTTATAAGCTGACTCCAGTATTTTAGATTCAATCTGTTTATGTGTCTACGTGTAGGCCAACAGTACAATAACTAAATAAAGGCTTCAACATTTAATCCCCAGAGTTTTATTCCTGGTGGTGTGGAGATGGCTTTCAAAGTGCATCCAGTCTTTCATGTTGGGAAATCAAATTTACTGAAAGCGTGACTGAACCATTTACTGAAAAAAATCTTTAATTTTGGTATCTGGTCTTTTTTTCGGACAGTGTAGGGGGACTCATGAGTCTCAGTCTTTTCACATAGGGTCAGCTGAACATTTACATTCAACATACATTATGTGGACATTGAATTGAGTTTACATAAAGAAGCTCTTTCGCAATGTATCTGAAAATAAACAACTACTACTCAAAAAAACTAAAAAATAACC
The DNA here is from genome assembly GCF_027596085.1 of Anoplopoma fimbria. NCBI lineage: Eukaryota > Metazoa > Chordata > Actinopteri > Perciformes > Anoplopomatidae > Anoplopoma > Anoplopoma fimbria. Next base: position 18,278,548 of record NC_072459.1, on the reverse strand, counting down.
AAATGCAAATAACCCAGAAGCCTCGACTTTTTCTATAAATATTAATCAATCACACATTTGATTCAAGGAAACTTTGAAGGAAGTTATTAGAAAATTGAATTACATAAAAACACAACCCCTAATAAATGTACTGTTTATCCCATTCTGTCATCATTTGGTCCATCTTCATGCCATTATGTAGTGATGGAATGTTTCCACTGTGCTACATCCTTCTCTCATGTTCATGCCTTCCAGCTGTAGAGGCTCAGCATTCAGAGCCGGAGATCAGACACATTGCCCCGTTTGTGTTGTAGCTCCACCCAGTGGTCAAACAGGCTCATTACAAACACTGACCCTTCAACTACAACCTTTCAGACAGGTTAACTATTATGCATTATACTTTCTCTAAAATTGTTCTGTTTTCAGTCGACTCTGGTCTGTCTTGTTAAGAGGTCAATGTAAAGTCTTTTTCTCAAGAAGAAACCATAATTTATGCCTTTTTTAACTTCACTTATTTTCAGATTTACACACAACATCATAATATGTTAAGTGGACATTTAGGCCATGAACTGTAATTAATGAATCTAAACCAATTTTAAGATAAGCTATTAGATATTTATTGTAATATGTGAGCTCACGTTTAGCAGTGATGTCTAGCTGTTATGGAGAAATGAACACATTGTCTATGGCACGTGGGGTTTAATGATTGTCTTGCAGTGTGCCTGGTTGAAAACTACACGTTTAGTATTGTTTAGCCTGATTTTTCTGTATAATGCCCAAAATCTAAAAAGTTTGCCCCCCCGATCGAGACAATCATGAACATTTCTAACATGTCATTCTTGGCCTGATTGATTTTAAAGCAATACTATTGCTGTATTGCACACTGAATGTGTGTCTGTGCAGAGGTTTTGTCTTCAGTTGGTTCTTGTGTTGGTTCAAGTATATCACATGGACCTGCAATCTGGCCTAGTGTCTCACTGAAGCCTCAGATTTTTTAAGTTAAATGTATCAGCTGACTCACTTTGAATACCCAAAACAGCCAAGACTGTACAACAATAATAGCTTCGATATTTCCTCTGAGGATGAAGGTCGACATGCTCTTTAAATTAATCGTGATGTGAAACAATCAAGCATGGACCCTAACAGGGATCTGTGTGAAACCACAAAATGAAAGTTCAGACTTAACAACATACTGAAGCATCATAGTGTGATTAAAAAGTTTATATAATATCTTGGTTGTAGAGTTGTTATTGTGATCCGAGGGTAGGACTACAGGAAAGATCATGCAGTGTTCGAGTTAGTAATGATGTGGTAGCATGGTCCAGCTCTGACCACTGTCTGACCACCATCAGACTCTGCTCCATAGACTCTCATCAAGGGTACAGAAGATGTTCGTGTTCAGGCTGAGCTCGTCCTGGTTAAACATTGTAGTATAGTACTATAGTAATAGTGGTACTCATTACCCAGAGAGGTTGGAAAAAAGATAGATGTTTTACCAAATACCTGTGGAGCTAACATTAGCAGGGTAGGTTAGCAGAACTATTCTCAACCACTGGGCTTTGACCCACTTGGGTACCTCATAGTGCCATGGAGTCAGCCATAATATAGCCATAAATAATCATTCTTGTGTGATATACAAAGCTAAAGGTATATCTAAATGTGCTCAAGAATTCACATGAATTGAAAATGTCAAATTAAAATGCATTTCATGAACCACGCAGATCATGACACGTCATCAGTAGAAACAAAGGTGTCTGTTTTTTAACTGAAAAGTGATGCAGGAGACAACCTGCATCACTAAAAAGCTCCATGCAGCGTGCGGTAAGAAAATATGAATACACTTTACACTGAATACACTAAATATGGATTCATAATTTCAGGCAGTGATGCTGTCATTTTGTATTTTTGTCGTCACTGCTCACAGTGGCATAACTCACATTTACAGTTTATTTATTTATTTGTCCTTTTTGTCATGTTTTTACTCCTCTATTTGAGAAGGTGGTCCTCAGCAATCTTTTAACAATCAGAAGTAAATCACCAAAAGTGTGAGAACCCCGGTGTTTTGCACATCATTAACTAGCGCTAGTACTTCTATGCTACGCTAGCTAGTGAATGTATACTGAAGGTAAACACATTCTGATTTAGCTTTTTAGTGTGATAGTGAATAAAGACCTACCCTGCATCACAGAAACACTGTTGTTCCTTCATTGTCTTGTGTCTTGATCATCAGGTGATGCGGTGGTTCACTTTTACACTGTGATCTGTGGCTTTAGCTTCTCTCTTTATCTTTGGACCTGTTATCACTGCTGAGTCAGTTTGACATTAGAGGATTCAAAGATTCAAGGATTTTGTATTGTCATGATGCAACCAAGATGCATAAATACAAACATGACAAAGAAAACAAAAGAGTAGTGCATTCCTGTAGTGCAGGACATCAATGCAATGAACAGCTCATAGATTCCTAGCCTGAACGGATGGGTTCAGGTCGGGACCAGATGGCACAGAAGTCAATCAGCAGCTGAACATGAGCCTCGAGTGTGACTACAAGGGAATACGTTATTAAGATCATTAAGAAGCCTGTGTTTCAAAAGCTAGGGGAAAGTCTGTGATTTGATATGAAAATGTAGTCCTCACATTTTATAGTTGACAGTGCAATATTTTACATAAGAGTTTCATTTTCATATGAAATCAATATTCTTTATCAATTATAGCTAGTGCATTGTTCATGAAAACTAGTTTTTCCAACAGAAGAAGCTGATGAGGATTTGCTTCTTAATGAACAGAACCAGCAGGGGGCACTGCTCATCACATTTTCTCCCCTGAAACTCCGTCTGTCCTCTGATCAGCTTCACCTTCTCCTCCAAGCAGTTCTTTCAAGAGTTGCTAAACTTAAGGTCTGACTAATATACATCCTACAGAAGCTCTGACTTGCAGGTCAAAGGCTGCAGGGAAGCCGGATCTTGGTGTGTACACGGTGGACTGGTTGTACTGGAGGCCCCACTGGAGTCCCAGCTGAAGGAGTTTCTGGTGAACCTGCATGATTTCACCTGATTCACCAGAATCCGACCCGATGACAGACATTTAGTATAAACATTGATTTGTTAAGAACAATGAATTTTTTAAAAACTTGTTTGTGCCAATAACAGCACATACTACCTTCGACCATCATTGAGAGCTGTGAATAGCTCCAAACATGCTCCTCTTTTGTTCAGCCTCATGCATTGGCCATAGTAACTAGCAACTAGGATGTGTACCGTGGTGTGTTGTTTGAATGCACACAAAAAGACAAGAGCAGAGAGAAGCAAAGAGTGCAACAAATCGTTGTTTTCACAGACAGTTCTACTCTTTGATTAAATACAAATTCCTGGAGAGGCCTGAAACTGATCCTTTTTTTAAAAAAAATTGTTCCTTTTGATGCTAGAATCGATCTGCAAAACGAGACGTAGGTGTTCACAGTATCAATACTGACAGACCTCAAGGTGAGTCAGCAAACTGACTCACCTTGAGGTCTGTCATCAATTTGAACCTAGGAAAAAAAGACAATCTTACAAATTTGTTAGTCCAAAATGAGGCTATGGTTCCTAACAGTGGTTCAGTGTAATTATACCCAGCATAGCTACTTCTTCAGTGACTATTAAGGATGCTTGCTTATCAAGTGACAGTAATGACTTTCTCCAATTCCTTGGCAATCAATTGGGAATATTGAAGTACGTATTAATCTTCCTACCTGCATTTCTGAGTCCTGGACCAACCTAAACCCCTGACGACCAAGTGCCTAATGAGACTGCAGAAACTCAATTAAATGAAGCGTTCCGTGAGACCACAGTGTCATCTAGTGACCATTTGTAGTAATGTCTCCATATTCTTAAAGACTGTAATTTTTGGAGTAAGAGTTGGATAAATAGTAAAAGTTAAAACAACATGTTTACACCTCTGTAAGCTAAATGAAATACTCACATTTTTTCCCTGTATTATCTCTGTTTGTCCTGTGTATTAACCATTTGTAACCCAAATGCCAATTTGTATACATACAAATTGATATGTGTGTAAGGATGACTTACTATCTTAAACACATAAGTCACATACTTTTCCCCACTATGGACCATGATGTCCATAGTGGGGAAAAGTATGTGACTTATGTGTTTAAGATAGTAAGTTAATATATTTTATAAAGCAAGAGCAAAGGACAAAGAAATCGAAATAGTTGCTGAGAGGTAAATCACTTGTCAGTCACAAATTGCTGCCTCACCCCGCCTCTTGTTGAAACCCATCCTGGGTTGATAAATCTGTTAAACTTGTCTTTGTCCACTCTCTTCTTGTGGTTTTAGTGCGTACTGTTTTGTTTATCGGAGCTTCATACACCCTCCCATTTTCTTTATTCATTCTTCGCAGTTATTGCCTAGTTGATCTTTCTTCGTTACTCCTTACTCGCCTTAAGTATCGTATAGTTTAATCCCTTCTAAACAAGCCTTATTTGTTTTAGTTGTACCTCCGATAAGCTCGTAGGATATTAACTTTGAGTAGTGTCGTTAGGCCAAACAAGATTATTTTTAATTCTTTCTCAAAAAGTAGTTTCGGTTGAACAAATTATTCAGAGCGTTATCCGGCTCAGGCTCCTCGTCCGATCAAGAACATTTTGTCACAGATCAAGAAGACCTGAAGCCCACGGCGATATTGTGAGCCAATTCCCAGTACCGCTTTGCAACAGCAGTATTTCAACTTCAAAGACATTTGCCAGTCCACTTAGAAGACATCTGAGGCCAGCTGAGGAGCACCGTTTCTTGACTTTGTCAACCGGCAACCATCGCTTCCTAACGGGAATCAACAACCACTGGAGAGCCTTAACCCCAATTGGAGAAGAAGAAAACGGCTGAGCCCAATGCAAGGTCAGACGGACAACACTGCACAAAGTAGGAAAGTGACCTTTTCTAACATGATCAAGAGTTGGTGTCAGACAGCGCTCTGAATGATAAATATTAACATTTATAGGTTAGAGTAGCATCAGGATCTTATAGGAAGTCATATCCTTCCTTCACTAGCCCAAATCATTCCCCTGTGCAATTTGAAACTAATTCCATTCAGACATTGGTATCCCTGTTTAATTGTTAATCCTGTTATTCTTTCATTTAATTGTGTTATAAATAAATCACTTATCTATCACAATGTCGCTGTCATACCACCGTCAACCGCTACAGCTAGTAAGTTCATGGTTAAACACGTGAAAATGACTGTGTTTACCATCACAGCACATGCCTTGTTGGGATACGATGCCAAATTAATGTTCTATTGCTTTGGTTCTCATCCCATTTCGACCTAGGGTTTTTACGAGATGACCCTGGAGTGGATTTAGTTAGCTCTTGGCTATATCCAACATTCTACTAATTAACTGAATGAAAGTGCCAGGCTTACAGGGCTGACAACAGTCTCAGCCCAACGCTGAATGTACTGTGACAGGACTAAGAGCGTACCTATTCTCTACAGCACATACTAAATGGCTCTATGACAGCGGTGAAAGGAGAAATTAACTTTTATTCAACTAGCTCAGGCAATCAGTTCTATTGAAAGTAGTTGCTTATATCTGGGAATGCAGCAACGTCACTAAGAATAAGTTTGTGTTTCTAGCCCCATGAACCTTCAGTATTTTTAGTGATGTTGCAGCCTTTCCAGGTGTCAGAAATAACTTTCAGTTATGTTATCTTAAATGTAAAAATGTCATGAGCCAAAAAGGCCAAAGTCACTTTACTGTGGAAGCCTAAATGAAAACATATCCAACAAAGAATTTATTATATTTGACTTTTTGTTCTTGATATCTGAATGACTTGTTGTTCATTATGAATATTAATTCATGAGTTTCCATGTCATATTAAAATAACAATTGTCGATAAATGTTTCCATTTGATTATGACAAAGTTAATGGGTACATGACACTTTAATTGTGTCTGTTTAGTTTTAATTTAGGCATTTAAAATCTTCCAAAGATTAGGAAAGTCGTCCATGCGAGCAGAATAAATGTATACCAAAACAGTTGAAAATAACAAAATTTAATGATGATCAGATTCAGGAACAGTATAGTTGTGGTAGATTGCCTCAAAGCAATTGATAAGTCATTGTAGTTGTGCTTTCTTATCACTCCAGGCTCTGACTGCTGTTAATGGTATTTATACCAACAACAGAGCTTTTTTTTGCCCCAACTGTCCACGATGTCCACCTTCCAACCACAGCAACTGAAATGCTGACCTTGCACACTGTATTGTGACGGGATGGTTGGGTAGAAAAGGTGCTGCACATTACTCAGATATTTCATCTTTAATACATCCTGTCAGCAGCAGCAAGTCTTTTTTATCTTCTATTAGAGCTAGCCTCCACCCCGCTTTTGACAGTGTCATCAACAAATTCCAATGTTGCACCCACCCAAGTACAAAAGTCCTTTGCAATTACTGTATGTGTAATTCCGTTGTAAATTCACTCTGCAGTGTACTCCATGGCGTCCACAAAGTCGTACACAAACTTATCACAGAGTTATGATCCATTTCCACTGGAGATGTGAGTCCGACTGGGTATGACTGAAAAATCACAGGATTTGTAGTCTGATCCCAAAGATGACAAAAGGGATTTGTAGTCCATTTCCTGTGGAAATTCTAAAGCAATTCCCTCTTGGTGAAAATGAGGCTGGGACATGGTGGGATTTGTAGTCCAGTTCCAATGATTGGTGCAAAACCTGGATGTCTTTTTTTCTCAGTATGTAAGGGTGAAGAATATTTCAATGAGTACACAATACTACCATGCAACAACCACACATGGACACCCTGGGACATGTGTACTGTTCAAATACACAGAGGAGACATCTAAAAGACAGCAGCTAAAGGCTGGCTTACACGGGTAGCATTTGGTAGCAATGGTGATCAGTAATGCCAGTGCAAAATCTATTCCTGGTAAATACTGCATGGTTCGCAAGAAAATATCTTAGAGTTGTTAATAATTTCGTAGTGAATGTTTTTGTGATGTCAGTAAAACATTTGGTTAAACTAGGAGTTATAGTTAAGTTAATGTAAAGGAAATTCTTACGGTCTAACATGAGTGCTTAAAATGAGGCATACACATGTCGGGAAAAATATGTCTGTATATCAAAACTAAAATTACCACCTTAAACACACTTAAAATGTCGTTACATTTTAGCAAATTTAAATGCTCTCTAATTACTAAATCCTTTACAGATGAAATGATAAAACATTTTCAGCTGAGTTTGGTTGAGCCCCTCCTGCTTCCCTGTATGTTCAAACTGTTAATGTAATGCATTCTTGCCTATTTTCATTGCTTCAAAAAGTTACCCATGTAATAATGCCTCAAAACTTCAGACACCCCCCACACAGTAAAACATTATAACAAAGTTACATATTTAATTTACAGCAACAATATAATCTTTTTTTAATAAGCAACCTTTTTTTGATAGTTCTTGATTGCCAAATGGGATTTTTTTCGACAGTTACAAAGGACTGGTTCCCTTTGTAATTAAAAACTCCAACCTCTATGTTCCTCCATCCATTCCTCCAGTCTTTCTTCCTGTGATTTGCTCATTCTCTATTTTTTTCCCCAGCATTTCTGTCTTCTTATCCTGCAACAAAAAACAGCAAATATTAAGCATGATCTTCAACTTCAACTTTATTCAAAATTGTAGAAGACATATAACATTTAAGGACATTTTGAAGAGCCTTGTGAAAGGCAACTAGCTTTGCTGTAGATTTCTTGAGGACAGTTCACTTTGGTGACAATTCCCCTTTCATAAACAACATATTCCATGTGTCTTCAGTTCTGAATGACTGTTGGGGAGTCACATGGGCAAGGATGGAGAAACATTGACAGCAGTGATTGTAAAGAATGACCTGACTGATCTGAGACCTAATTATCTCATGTTATTAAACTTCTGTGCTTGCCATGAATTGGCCATAACGAACATAACCAACACCATGTCCGAACACAGGGCGGTTATTATTATTATGTATTACACCACCAGTTAAAGGTACAGTGCGTAGGTAGCGGTAACTAGCGATGCGGTTGCAGTTTGCAACCAACTAAATACCCCTCCGCTCACTCTTTTCATGACTGCGGTAACGCACGTGCCGAGTGTGAAGCTGTTCGCCTGGCTGAGAGGCCATCCATACCGTACTAACACTGCTTCAGGAGCAATGGAAGTCGGGGAAAACCGCAATTTTCACTCTGGAGTTTATATTACTGCAGTTTCACAACACGGGCAAAATAGGGTGGCATTCAGGTAATGTTAAAAATGGGTTATGGTACAAACATGGTGGTGCAGTATGGTTGACTTATGGAAGGGGTCCCCCTCTCTATGTAGATATGAAGGGCTCATTCTAATGATATAAAAACCTTTTCCTAGTGTTACAAATGTGTACACATAACAAATATGAATACTATATTTAATTTACTGATAATAGATCAAGGATTCATGGAATTGTTTTTGTCATAATGCAACACAGATTTGCACGACAAAATTAAAAGCCCATCTGCTCCACAAGAAAAACATGACAAAACAGAAACTGTAGTCCATCCCTGCAGAAAACTTGTCAAAAGTGCAACATTTGACATCAAGTTTTCACAGAAAATAAGTGAAAACATCTAAAAGTAAAAATTCCAACACAATGCTGTGTGTGTGTTTACCTGTTAGAGGGGTTCAGGGTAGGCCTGTCTTGGGTCGTAGGTCATGTCAGGGATGTAGGGCTCGTGGAGGTCAGGATCTAGTGGCAGGCTGTCCAGAGGCAGATCAGTGTAGCCATAGGCGGGATAAGAGCCGTCTAACTCTGAAACACAGACACAGCAGAGCACAGACTGACCAACCACCTCCCACATCATACTGGTGACATGCCTACTTTTGATGTTTTATCAAAGATAAATGCGCAGTGGCTAAGATGTGATAGTTGAACCTTCTGCACATACAACAACAATACACCCAGGTTCACTGCAGAACTCAGACAGCTTAGTCAGGGTTGGGGTTACTGGAGGAGGTCTACAGTTGTGGGGACAGACTCCTGTACATCCAGACCAGGAACCCACTGATAAAGGAGGTCAGAGGAAAAGAGCAGCTCCTCTGAAAAGGACCTGGCGTTGGTGTGGAGGGGCCTGCAGGACATCACCAGCTGCATACAGCTGGTCCTCTGCTGTGGTCAGAACAACCTGGAGCCTAATGATGACAGTCATTGGTCCATCAACTGACCTCCATTACAACTACTGACAGCCGTGTGTCTGTTTTTGTGTGTGTGTGTGTGTGTGTGTGTGTGTGTGTGTGTGTGTGTGTACTACTGTGGTGGTTTAAGAGGCTGGAAAAAAACGACACAAGCTTTAAATAGGTCTAATAGGAGGGTATTCAACTCAATCACACACATGCACGCGCACACACACACACACACACACACACACACACACACACACACACACACACACACACTAGGGAAGAAGCATTAATTATAGATAGTGAGATGGAGGGATTTGCACAAAGACTGTACACAGAGGAAATGAGAGAAGAAGAACAGTTTAGTGAAGGGGGAGTTCGTTCCTTATCCTCCCCTTTCTTCTTCTCTGCCCTTTTCTCCGTGCTTCCATCCTTTTTCAGTTCTCTCCTCCGCTCTATCATTGTCTTTTTCCTCTCCTCTTCTCTGTCTCTCTTTCTCTCCTTTCCTCTCACTTCTTCCTGCACATTCCTCCGGTATGTTTACTGCTTTTTTCCTAATAAAGGTTTTAAATTGGGGTTGGTAATTTATAGCATGCTATGAATAAGAATGAAATATATACACATTGTGCTTCTATCTTTATTGCAGTATTGTTTTGATATAACATCTTTAAGAGGAGATAGCAGGTCAACAATAGACACCAAATAGAAGTGATCTACATCATCTGAGAGCAGGGAACCTGAAAATTAATTTAAGCAGCAGCTCAGCAGTGTGTGTCAATGTGTTCTAGTCATAAACCTGTAATAACGTGTTTTTTTTTTTAAGGCACCTATTCTTAAATGTTAAAAGATTAGAATGTAAAAGGGGTTAAGACATTATGTTAGAAGTATATTAACTTTCATCCCCATGCTGAGTTATGTCTCATAAATTGTTGGAGCCCTTTTGAGTTGAAATAATTTGTAAAATAGATTATCCTAGAGGTCGCTACAGTCATTTTATACAGGGACGTTAAGTCTCACAAAATGGCCTCACTATGAAATGGTTACTATGGAGACTGACATCATCACACATGAACACAGTTAAGCTTATTGGATCTGCAAGAGTGTCAGCCCTCCAGTCGGGACCAATGTATGCAATTTAACAACATTTAGGGACCCCTGTATGCAGAAATATTTAAATATACCATTTAATAATGGCCGAAAATAACATATTTATATTCATTTCATTTATATTGCTGCGGGTCTGTGTGTCAATATGTCTAAAACCAGAGTGGATCCGAGGTGTCTCGCAATCAGCACCTGAGAAATCATCATCACAGAAAGGAAAGTTATGCCTCCTTGACAAAGTAAAGGAAGCATAACATGAACGGCTGCTTTTTTCTCTGCAGCTAATTTTTATTAATTAAGTTAAGTTAATTTCGTTTTCCATGGGTATGATCCTGATCTTGTCCAGAGTTTCTGACACATACCTCCCAATAGAGTTAACACCTATACTAAGTAAAGGATTTGCTGTAGTCCGAATTAACACTGGTCACAACACTGTCAATATCATTATGACATGAAAGCCACAATGGGAGATATGGGAATATGAAATTGTTGATTTTTCTATTTCTGTCAGTCCTACATCTAACCATCCATCCCTCCTGCTTCTATTCCACACACACACACACACACACACACACACACACACACACACACACACACACACACACACACACACACACACACACACACACACACACACACACACACACACGGTGCTTCAGCTTCATGGCATGAGTCTATTCTGTCAACAGCAGGGAGCCTACCTGCATGATTGCCTCATGACGTGTGTGTGTGTGTGTATGTGTGTGTCCTGCCCTGCTGTTAAGGAGGTATATGACAAGAATACTAATATTATCTCCCTGAATGTGCACAGGCAGGGATTGTTGTTCATGTCGATGTCACATCTATTTAACGTAGTGTTATTTTGTTTGTTGTGTCTTGCGTGTCTGCTGCTACATCTCAGTGTCCTCCTGGGACTCCTGTCTGATGAGCCTGCTTGCTTTGTTTGAGGCTCTCTCCACCTATTGTGAAGCTTTCAGGTGTGAGGAGGCTTGTGTTTGATGGAGAACACAAATGCCTCATTTCCACTGCTGCTCTGCTCGACTCACTCTTCAGTAAAAGGATCATTTCTCTGCCTCCTCAGTGTTAACGTGATTCGCAGCTGATCGCCGTAGCAATGCAGCGTGAAACTGCTGTGACATCAACTTCAATGCAACACTCCATGAATCCTTTCATCGGCAACCCTACAGAGGAATGCCCCTATATGACATAGTGTTTGAGTTGTGATGTAGTTCTGCTGGCAGCCATTAAAAAAAAACTTAGTCAAGTGAAAAAAAGAATTGCAGTGGTTATTGACAGTAGCTTGGCTATCTACAAATGGCAGGTTAGTGCAGGATGTCCAGTGGTGTGCCAGTGATGATTCTCTCTGACCAATCAGTGGTCTGCAGAGTTTTAGTATCGGCTCAGTTCGCTTGGAACCTCAAACAGGTTGGTACTGTAGCGTTGTTGCTGGTAGCAGATTTAATAAATAATAAGTAATTAATATCAGGATATGTAACTAGTTTGAATAACTTAATTAGGATTTAGAAACCCTTAAATTAGTATAAAAGAACGATGGTACTCGAACTTACCACCATTAGTTTACCTAACAGAATTTGACATAGGACTTAAGTTGGACGCCACCCTATTTTGGAAAAACAGGGAAAACTTCAAAATGGGATATTAATCAATTATATCTTAATCTCAGGGTTGCTATGGAGTTCTTGTCAAGGTGTACATTGACCTATTGCTTCAAATACACACAAATCAAATGATCAAGTTCTTTATAAATGAAATATTTATTAGACAAACAAAAGTACTAAACTACTAAACATAAAATAAACAGAATAAAGGGAAAGATTAAACAATAGAATGAAGACCAAACAGAATAATGAACCACACCTAAATGAAAAGGATTGAATGTGACCAGGTAGAATCAGTGACTCATATCATTGACTGATTAATCGACTTCGTCGATTGACGATTTACGTTAAATTTCGTTCTAATGATTTAGGCACCGTTCAGCAGCTGAGAGTTCGAGAAGCACCAGGGAAGATTGTGAAGCATCTTTATATTAGTTTAAGTTAATCGAATTTTGATCTTTTCGTCTAAGATATTTATATCTAAGATTATTTTATAATGTGACTTAAATTTACTTTGCCTAGTAACATCAAACTGGTTTACATCTGGAAATGGTATTGTTTCACCTGACGGCTCTGATGGGCAGATTGGAGGTAAAGCTGCATGGAATGGCAGCTGTTCCTCTAAAGGCCTCGGCATCTGGTTGGATGATTGTAGTTTCTTGAATCACACTCTTCCATCTCTCGCTCAGTTGATTCGGCTTTCTCTGATGTCTTCGGAACCTGGTCGTCTTCTTCGTTGAAGTTCGGCTTGAACCGTTCTTCCTCGTCTTCATCTCTCTCGGCACGAGGATGAGTCGTCTCTTCATCCCCCTTTGTAGCAGCAGGGGTCATTAGGGCATCTTGGCCAGTTTAAGAGTCGGTTGCTCTCAATAGTTGCTGGAATTTATCTTCAGCACGTTGGTGCATCGCAGGTCGGAGCTGCATGGCACATTAGACGACATAGGAGGGCCGTAGATAGACCAGGAACGGAATACCAGAGAAGAGGCAGAACCGGCAGAGGCATGAGGGAGTCCTCTGACGTCTCCTTGCTTTATCTTCTTGAGAAAGGGGGGCAGTTCTATTGCACCCCTCCCATCTTAAGAGCTACCTTGATTATTTCCTTTAACCTTACTTTATCGAATTAATACTAGTTACTTAAAAATTCGTTTTAACTCTTCCATATTTGAACTCGGTGCTATCTCAGCTGCACAATGATACCAAATTGTTTGATTTGAATCACTGACTAAAACCTGTACAATTAAAGACTGAATGAAATAAATAATTACACAACATATATAGACACTGTTATCATGACACAGACAGAGCTATGTAGATATACATGTATGTGTACCTATATGCATAATAAATGAATGGATAACATTAACCTCAACATTTCAGCACTCATCAGTGTCCGGTGTAAGACACAAGAAAAGGGGCAGTGGGGGGGGAAACGTCTCTCCCCCCTCTGTTGTCCTGTGCTGTGGTTGAGATAAGGTTATATGGCAGGAAACTAAGAGAATTGCAGACAGAGTTAGCTATCATGAAGTTTACTATCCAGAACTTTTTAAACTCAGATGTTTTAATACAGATTATAAAATATAAGAATTTACTATGACCAGAACTAAAATATCAAGTAAAGGTTTCTTTAACTTGTTTATTACAATTGGATGCTCTTCTTTGTCCTCAGGAATGGGAATGCTCATAAAACCCAGAAAGGTGGGATCATAAAACATGGGGTCACCCAAAGAGTTACCCCAAGTCTTATCTTCAGCTAGTCCAGGCACAGGGGATAAAAGCACTTAGTGCCCTTATAGGTCATGAAGGAAGTTGTTATGTTTAGATCTTCTCATTGACACCTAGATTTATATTGTCTTGGTGGACCTCCGCTACAGTACCAACATAAGTACCAGGTACTATACACAACTTTTGTTCATGGAAAACCAATAAAGAGTGAGTTGAGTTGAGTAGCGCGTGTTGTTAGAGTATATATTTCCCCATGTTGAGTTACAGAGGAGCACAGTGAATATTTAATTCTCCTGTAATTTTAATCTGCAGTTGAGCTTCATTTTTTGTCCACAAAAGGGCCTTGTGAATTATTTGAGTTTTATAAAAAGAAAATGTAATAAAATAGTTAAGATTAACAAGTTGCTTTCTGCCCTGTGTGAACGTTTTAGAAGCAGTAGTCTCCAGTTCTAAATAATCCAGTCTTTCTATATCAACCCCCCCCCATTCAAAAGACTTTTCAAAAGAAGGTGGGTTAAGGCAACACAACGACTTTAATACTATACACTCGCTGTCTGAGTGTCGCTGTCTGAGTGTCGCTGTGGACACCACGGAGCACTGACCAAGCCGTGTTACTTGATGCTGTGGGAAGGAGAACAGATCGCACCCCACCAGTCATGTGTCCTGTTTAAGTGTGTATAATCCTAAAAAAAGCACTTAATGTTAAATATGTGTATTTGGGAGTATTTCCATGTAAATCAAAGTACTTACCATCAGCTAGGTATGTATGCTCCAAAGGAACTCCAGTATGGGCCTGGAGAGAAACAGATAGAGACACAGATGAACAAAATAATCAATGATTTTGTACTCTGCTATGGCAACAGTGTTTCTGTCTAAAGCAGACAGGTCAATAAAGTATTTATCACAGGGGAGATGGTGGAGGTGGAGACACACATACACACACCTACACACACACACACACACACACACACACACACACACACACACACACACACACACACACACACACACACACACACACACACACACACACACACACACACGCACACACACACACACACACACACAGGCAAACCTTGCCAAGCAATTCTACTGACCAAATACAACAATTCTTAGCAAACAGTCCACTGAACTGTAATTACTCACATAGGAAAACACAAGTGGATGAAAAAGTTAACTTGGAGACAACTTTGAAAATGCTGAATCTTAGACAAAAATATATTCTTATTTAGAACAAACATAAAAGAAAGGGAAAGAAACAAACTGAAAAAAACCCAATCAAACTTCATAATTACCAATAAATACCAAGGCTAAATTGATAGTAAATCGGGTCATTATGTTACTGTTAACAATGAATCATATTTAATAATTATGATATATTTCTTTCTCTTGATGATCACTAAACGATAAGTTAACCTTTAACAAATCAGAACTCGTAAATGTTATAGACCAGATATTTGATATGCTTATGGTTAAGAATTGGTAAATACTATTTGCATGGCTAATTTCAAGTTAAATATAAATAGCATTTCTAATAATAATATGAATATCATTAAAATTGATCCATACTATAAATGTACCATTTATTATGGATGGTTATCATAAAGTAACACCCTGTTTGACAAGAATGTGTCTGTTTTAACCATAAAACATGTTTGTGGTCCAGGAGCTAGCAGCACCAGTATTGGTATTTTGTTGTATAGTATGTGTATTTATTGTCTGTGTCTGTGTAGCTGTATAGTATGTGTATTTATTGTCTGTGTAGTTGTATAGTATGTGTATTTATTGTCTGTGTAGTTGTATAGTATGTGTATTTATTGTCTGTGTAGCTGTATAGTATGTGTATTTATTGTCTGTGTCTGTGTAGTTGTATAGTATGTGTATTTATTGTCTGTGTAGTTGTATAGTATGTGTATTTATTGTCTGTGTAGTTGTATAGTTGTATTTATTGTCTGTGTGTAGTTGTATAGTATGTGTATTTATTGTCTGTGTAGTTGTATAGTATGTGTATTTATTGTCTGTGTAGTTGTATAGTATGTGTATTTATTGTCTGTGTCTAGTGTATAGTATTGTATTTATTGTCTGTGTAGTTGTATGTGTATTTATTGTCTGTGTCTGTGTAGCTGTATAGTATGTGTATTTATTGTCTGTGTAGTTGTATAGTATGTGTATTTATTGTCTGTGTAGTTGTATAGTATGTGTATTTATTGTCTGTGTCTGTGTAGTTGTATAGTATAGTATGTGTATTTATTGTCTGTGTAGTTGTATAGTATGTGTATTTATTGTCTGTGTAGTTGTATAGTATGTGTATTTATTGTCTGTGTAGTTGTATAGTATGTGTATTTATTGTCTGTGTCTGTGTAGTTGAGCTGCTGCAACACTTGAATTTCCCCCATGGGGATCAATAAAGGAATATAATAAAAGTACTGGGTCACTGCTTATAAATACTACTATACAGCCTTTGTTTCTTCAGATCTATTTTATTTGTATTACTATGTATATGCAAGTTTGGGCTTTCGGGATCATGTTACATAATTTCAGTAAAGCTTGATAGATTTAGATTGAGAGACAGAGAGTGAATTTATGTATGTGTTAGATGTCTTGGAAGTGGAAGTGTAAAGGTGTGGATGCATTGGTAAGTGTTCATAAGGTTGGTAGAGTAGGTGGCATACAGTAGAGGCCTGGCCTTCTGACACCAAGTTTAATTGTATTGGAGAAAAACCAAAACAGATGAAATGTGAGAAATAGGAAATACTGCAGTATGTACTTCAAAGACCGAGAGATCTGCTGTTAATCATCATCAGGATGAGCTTTATTGGCCAAGTATGCCTACACATACAAGGAATATGATTTTTATTTTTTTGCATCCCTCACAATGTTCTACACAGAATTAGAAATAGAAATAACAGCTTAGAACCAAGAAGACAAAGCTGGACAGATAAAGGTAAGGAATGAGCAGGACCAGTATGTTCACATGTAGTGAAAAAAGAGTGACCATAAATATATAAATATATAAAAGAAGCACCTCTGTATATAGATATATTGATCCCGGGAGTGTAAGCAAGGATGCTGGTGTCCTTTAAGGTCTATGGGGTCAATCATTCATCAGTGTCTTCTTAGGTTGCTGTTGAAGTTACACTTCTGTGTCATTACTGTGGCTCTTCATCCACACACACACACACACGCACACACACACACACACACACACACACACACACACACACACACACACACACACACACACACACAGGGTTCTTACCATTTCCCAGGCAGCAGGGTCATGTTTGAAGAGCGAGTGTGTGAGCTCCACTGACACTCTCTTCCTGTAGTCTGAACTCTTGTCCTCCGAAATTCGGAAAAGTACCGCTGCAGCGTAGGTCGCTGGAGAGACGGCAACAACACAGTCATTTATAAACTGATTAAAAGTAAAAGGCCAGGCACTCGTGTCCTCTCTGATGCTCTAAAGCAAACATGAATATTAAGTTCCTCCGTGAATTTGCATCATGTGATACTAAGAATTAGCATCAGGACAGCGCTGTTAAGAGAAGCCAATGTTCATTTATTTGTCACCTAACTTGTGTACTTCAGTTACGACACTTCTGTAGTTATTTTAACCCAAAGAACGATTTATTCCTAAACCTCACTAAGTTTGCCGTGAAGACAAAGTTTGTTTTGAAAAGACTGTATGCATGTATCGAGTAACAGACTTTTGTAGGAAAAATTAGGAGTACAATTTGGCAGGATATCATAGGAACCGTTGCATGAGGATACATTGGGGAGATGCAGATGTTGAACAAATACAATTTGAAGCTGGATTCTGGAATATGTGCATTGGGTTTAATGACAGTATCAACTTGGTCAAGTGCTTTTTATTCATCTGCTGCATACATATGCTTAACATTACTTAAGTTTTATTGTTCATGCAGTGAAAATTATTTGTTTTAGAATCAAATTCTCAACGTGCACCCACAAGAAAACTTATCTGTAATAAAGAGTCAGTGGTGGAGTTAAACCAGGTCCATGTGCATCCTTACTGATGCTCCACAGCGTTAACAATCCCATTAATCCCAGCAACATTTAAGCCTTCTTCACACTGCCTTGTTTAAGTCTCACCGGTTAAGATAAAGCTTCAATGGATGTTTAAGTCCCATTTTCCATCAACTTTGTTACATTTACTTTTTATCGATACCTCAAGTTTAAAAACTCTTCCGTGATATTTTGAGTTCTCAATTTAAGCAGTTTCACTTTTATGGACAAATGGAAAACAGGTTAGTGGAAACACACTCTAGAAAAGCCTAACTCCATCCGTTACAGTTACAGTACAGAGGATATTAACATGCATCGGTCGACATATCTTTGCATAGAACAGCACACATTGGGCGATAGTTGTTAGATGTGTCTGTGTATCAGGAAAGGAGAGAGAGACGTACCGATCCCCTCGTTGTTGGAGTGCAGCAGCTCCATGAGCGGTGCTGACGCTCCCTCTGCATCGATGAGCTCTGCAGACTGTTTGTCCAGGGCCAGCTCACACAGCACGCCTGCTGATACCCGCTTCACGTTCTCCACATACGAGTACAGCAGCTGGGCACACACACACACACACACACACACATATATACCCATGTGATCTCAGAGTTGGCGTGTATTTTTATCACAGGTTCATTTGTATGGCTGGTGTGTTCTCAATTCAACAATTCACAGTTTGGAGATTTGTATATGTCTGTAGGTGTGGCTATGCGATATTGTCTAGCGGCTGTAATTCTCAGTCATTCTTTTTCTTTTTTCTTTTTTATGTGAGAAGTTGTAGCATTATAATATACCTGTACAAACAGTGGTATGGTCTGCATGCTGGCAATGTCTCCTCTGTTCATGGGGTCTCTGGCCAGAATGTGAAGCGCTCCTGTGCAGCCCTCTACTATTTCCTCCATACGAACACCATCCTGGAAACAGAGACAGACAGAAGCAGAGAGGTGTCAAAGGAAGCACTGAGGAAGGAGCCCTTGTGTGTGTGTGTGTGTGTGTGTGTGTGTGTGTGTGTGTGTGTGTGTGTGTGTGTGTGTGTGTGTGTGTGTGTGTGTGTGTGTGTGTGTGTGTGTGTGTGTGTGTGTCTGTGTGTCTGTGTGTGCGCATGGTCCAGACCTGGTATGTCTGCTGTGCGGTGGAGGCATGTCTCTGTGTGTCCTGGTGAGCCTTCAGCAGTAGGTTGACCAATCGAGGAATAGCACCTGCCTCCCTCAGTGGTGCCTGATTGGCCGGGCACAGCGCCAGGTTCCGGATAAGACCAACTGTAGCCTGAGGAGAGGATATAGAATTAAATATCTTTCTCAACGTTCCAGGATCTATTTGGGTCAGCTTAAAAAGCAACTTTACATCGGATGTCTCACAATGACAGCGCCGGCTACTGTTTAGAACTCCAGAAAACTGCACTGCACTCATGGCAAATCAAAGCAAACCACAGGAGATGAAAAAGATCTTTACATGAAAGGACCTCCCACTCAGTGCTCAGGAGACAGTTGAGCCAACTCCCAGCTATATCGTACATATCTTCATTTCTCCAAGACAGGTAAGTATGTAAGATAAGTCAGGTTGAAGGTGGATGTAAACAATGAGGACATTGCAAGAGTAACAGGGTTTGTACTACAGCCTATGAGCTTTACAGTGTCATATATATATATATATTGATTAAGTCTCAAGGACTTACAGTAACTGAATGGTGTAGCTCAGATGATGAACTGGGCCAGCTGGTGTTTCTTTTATAGTATTACAGACAGTGTGAAAGAGGGAATTAATTAATTAAATTAAATTAACTCTGTTTTAAAATAGTTACCGATCACTCACTTATAATCTTGCTTTAACACTGTAATGTATGAAAATAATTTTACTTTTGAATTGCTTTTGTAAATCCTGTTCCATGTCGTAAATATAGGAAATTTCAATTCCAGTAAAGATTACATTAAAGCAAAAAAGTATTTAATTTACTTATTTTAAGAACTAATTTCTTGCACATTCAGAAAGAATCCCTTCATCTGCCGAGTGTGATCAACCCAAACATCTCTTCCACTGTCAATGTAAATGTGTTCACTTGTACAGAAGACAACTCATCAATATATTGGTCTATTAGAAAAGTATTGTTTTGGCATCTGAATATATACTTCAATCTAAATCAAAGACACATAGACAGCCAAGGGGCAGAAAATGCAATGGTTCAGTATGATGATATCATAGCTAGGGACATTTTAAACAAGCACAACTTCCTGTTTCCCTTATTGCTTCCCTCCCTCCCTCCCTTCCTCCCTCTCTCTGCCGCTCACCAACTCCGGCTCTGTAAAGCTTCCTCATAAAGTCACATTGTCCATTTCTCCATTCCACATCATTAAACTCCAATACCTCAGTTCATTAATATAATCTGCCTGAGTTGGCAGGGCTGTCGGCCTGAGAGAGAAGAGCATGTCTGTGTGTGTCTGTGTGTGTCTGTGTGTGTCTGTGTGTGTCTGTGTGCAAGTGAGAGAGGGACAAAATGGAAAGAGCCCAATTCACTCTACTGTGTAATAGAGTGACAAAGAGAGATGGAGCACGGATGTAAAAGTGTGAATGCTAGTACCATTTTGAATCAGTGTTTATGCATTTATCTTTATTTAAATGATGCATTCTGAGCCACATTCTGAACCACACAAACAGTAAATGTATCTACAAACAAGTATTGTTTGTGTATTCAAGCCTGATATATCTTCTGTCTCTGTGCCATCCAGCTCCATTGTTGTCCAAAAACAATTAAAAACACATGGGTGTGCCACAAATCTCGATATATATACTGCTGAAATGAGTCCCACAAAATGCCCCATTTCTTCATGTTTGAGTCAAATGTGATGATAAAAAACTACAGTGGACAACTTTTAAAGTAAATCCTTGAGCCTTTTTTTAAAATGAAACTTAATATTTGTGAGGATTTCTTGAGGATGTATGTCTTCAGAAGGAACCAGTGAGCTTGGGTCTGAGAGCCACAGACTTATTAGTGGAAGAAGACTAAGAGTCACAGTAGCAGCTCTGTGATGCTGTACTGCACAACTGTGATTTTAGCTAAATGACAAATTAATCAGCATGCTAACACGCTGATGTTTAGCAGGTACAATTTACCAGGTTCATCAGCAAGCATGATTAATCAATGCAGTTAGCACATTGCTATTTTGTCTTGATGATGATGATGCAAGAGGTAAAGTTAAAGGATCCCTCAAGATATTCAAATATATCCTCTGGTGATACCTGATAGTATTCAAGCCAAAACTAAAGATGACAACCTCATGATGGCACTAGATGAAAGGTCTTTAGGATTCATTCCTTCTGTCTGAATGTGATGATTTTGTATTGTATGGTCACACATCCAGGATCCATCTTCAATTACAGCACAAGCAGTAGCCTTCAGCTGGCCAAAGTTCTTCAAGTTCAAACATACATCAGAGCAGGATGGCGAGACGCACCACAAACGGTGAACAAATAGATTTGGTCTTTTCATGGCATTTGTTGCCAGTTAGAAGCCTCACTTATATTCAGACAACATGCTTGTAAGATCCTCAGAGAGCATCTGAGCATAACACCCCCCACACCTGTGAACTGAGAGGGCAATCTATGTAATGCTAACCTTAATTTAATAAAATATACCAAACTCCTCAATTCCTCAGTTCCTATACAACATGTGTTTTTTCCTGCCAGACTGACACAGCAGGGGGCAGCAGTGCACAGAGCAGACCAAGTGGGAAAGTTGACATTTTAACTCAAACATTAAGTTTCATTTGTACATCAGAATGCCAAATTCTGAATGATGTTAGACTGAGAGGGAAGATACTTTAGTGTCTTCTGGATCATCAGATCTGAAACTGACATACACAGACACACAAACAGACACACACACACACACACACACACACACACACACACACACACACACACACACACAGTGAAGTGTTCTAATGCGACTTGAACAAATTCAGGCTATAAGAGCAAATCAGGTCGCATGCAGATATGTGTGTGTGTGTGTGTGTGTGTGTGTGTGTGTGTGTGTGTGTGTGTGTGTGTGTGTGTGTGTGTGTGTGTGTGTGTGTGTGTGTGTGTGTGTGTGTGTGTGTGTGTGTGTCTAGAGACTGGGTGGAGGAATCTTCTAGGAGAAAATGACTTGGGCCTGATTTAGATTCGATGTGTGTAAGTGCGCTATGAGGTGAGTTAAAACTGTGCAGTTTTACTAAACTGTAAAACTGCAAATAAAAGGCCAGACTTTAAGTTGCTTCAATCACTGAACTCCCTGTGGGTTTGTCCGTCTAAATTTGAAAGCTAGTTTTTGGTAGTTCAGTAAAGTTCCTTCAATTTGTTTTTGCCAGCTTTAACTTGCTGTGCCAAGTCCTCAATGTAATTCCCTTCAGTAAGTTTGTCACTTGTATTCACCTCCTTGTTTGCTGTTTGATTAGCTCTATGGGTTTCTGCCTTTTTAACACAAAGATCTGTGATGAACAGGGACAACTTCTTCAAATAGGAACAACTTTGAAGATTGACGGAGCACCTTACATACTTGAGATGATCTGTGACCCACCAAACCAGATCTGAAGAGAAGAAGGCCATCAAGGCCTTGCAATGTGGTGAAGCAGAAGGCCCCCCGTAGAGACCTTACAGGCAGAGGTTGAAACCTCAACCATGATGCTATACCAACTGATCAAATATATTTAGGTGGAAGGACACATACTGGACACCAGACTGGAGATACGACTCATTGCTATAATAATCAAGAAAGGAGACCTCAGGGTTTGTAATAATTACCAAAGGATCATGCTGCTATCAACACCAGGCAAAGTGTTCAACAGCATTGTCTTGGAGAGACTGCGGAAGCGGGTGGATAGAAAACAGTTATCCTTTAACCATTTTAGAATCAGACACTTCAAGGGATCAATGGATTCACTTATCTAGGAAGTGTTACAGCTGTGGGAGGAGGAGCAGAGGAAGATGCA
Organism: Anoplopoma fimbria; assembly: GCF_027596085.1. Taxonomy (NCBI): domain Eukaryota; kingdom Metazoa; phylum Chordata; class Actinopteri; order Perciformes; family Anoplopomatidae; genus Anoplopoma; species Anoplopoma fimbria. The sequence continues at coordinate 18,255,953 of NC_072459.1, read as the reverse complement.
AAGGCAAAAAAGGGGAAAGCAAGAACAGCATTTTAAACAGGATCTGGAAACCCAAAAATATTTCACTCAACTCCAACGTTAATACTGTTGTTTGGATCAAAAACCCAGAAGACCACTACCAACATCATCAACAAGCTGCAGTCTTTCACCAATCAATGTCTGAGACGCCTCCTGGGAAACTACTGGACAAACAAAATCAACATCAACCTGTTGAAATGCACCAAATCAGAAACAATAGGAGTAGAGCTGAAACAGAGAAAGTGGAGATGGATCGATCATACCTTAAGGCAAAGCCAAACAGATACAACCGAGCAGGAACTGACAGATAAGGGTGGAAGCTTTTCATCTAAAGCCTATGTTCCGCAAGGAATTAAATGGCCTGAAGTTAGCAGATGAGACTTTACTGACAATATTCACAACTTCCAGCAGTAGGAAATCTAACCAATCTAAAGATGTGTAGCATGTCCAAATTGACAAAAGTTGCCCAGCATCTATTTGAGATTAGCATATATTTGTCAAAGCGTAGCCACACCCAATGAGTTAAGGGACTGGGTATCTAAATTTGACTCTATATATGGTAGAGGGCTAAAGCCACTGTGGACTTTCAAATGTTTAAGCATCTCTTTGTCATCTGCTCTGTTGAAGTTTAGTTCTACTGTTGATTCTTTAAGAAGTGTGAGACTATGAATTGTATGTGGATTTATGATGCTTGTTGCACTCTCTGCTGTGTCCATAGCTCTTTTTATTTATTGTCAACCATTTTTAGTTAGGATATGCTGTAATATTCATAACTGATAATCAATTGTGTGACGTAAATACATTTCCCTTTAAAAGCGAACTCCGTGAGCGGTCGCATGAGATTGTTGTTCTGTACACATGACATCTATTGCATTCTGTCCATCCTGGGAGAAGGATCCCTCCTCTGTCGTTCTCCCATAGGTTTCTTCCTTTTTTCTCCCTGTTAAATGCCAAGACACCAGCTGAAATCTATCAGTAATTAGAAAGCAATCCTGCCCCTTGTCAGTGCAAATTAATATCAGCTGGTTCAGTCCCAACTGATTCTCATTACCAAGGTGTCACACAAGAAACATCTCATGATGGGTAAAAGCAAAGAGCTCTCTCAAGACCTTCGCAACCTTATTGTTGCAAAACATACTGATGGCATTGGTTACAGAAGGATTTCTAAACTTCTGAATGTTCCAGTGAGCACTGTTGGGGCCATAATCCGGAAGTGGAAAGAACATCATTTCACCATAAACCAGCCACGACCAGGTGCTCCTCGCAAGGTTTCTGACAGAGGAGTGAAAAGAATTATCAGAAGAGTTGTCCAAGAGCCAAGGACCACTTGTGGAGAGCTTCAGAAAGACCTGGAATTAGCAGGTACAATTGTTTCAAAGAAAACAAAAAGTAATGCACTCAACCGCCGTGGCCTGTATGCACGCTCACCACGCAAGACTCCATTGCTGAAGAAAAAGCATGTTGAAGCTTGTTTAAAGTTTGCTGCAGAACATTAAGACAAACCTGTGAAACACTGGGACTGGGACCAAAATTGAACTCTTTGGATGCCATAATACACACCATGTTTGGAGGTCAAATGGCACTGCACATCACCCCAAAAACACCATACCAACAGTGAAGTTTGGAGGTGGGAACATCATGGTGTGGGGCTGTTTTTCAGCATACGACACTGGCAAACTTCATATAATTGAAGGAAGGATGAATGAAAAAATGTACCGAGACATTCTTGATAAAAATCTGCTGCCATCTACCAGGATGATGAAGATGAAACGAGGGTGGACATTTCAGCAAGACAATGATCCCAAACACACAGCCAAGGAAACTCTCAATTGGTTTCAGAGAAAGAAAATAAAGCTGCTAGAATGGCCCAGCCAATCACCTGACTTGAATCCAATAGAAAATCTATGGAAAGAACTAAAGATCAGAGTTCATAGAAGAGGCCAACGGAACCTTCAATATTTGAAGACTGTTTGTGTGGAAGAATGGGCCAAAATCACACCTGAGCAATGCATGCGACTAGTTTCTCCATACAGGAGGCGTCTTGAAGCTGTCATTACCAACAAAGACTTTTGTACGAAGTATTAAATACATTTCAGTAAGTGTGCTCAATACTTTTTCCCTGTGTCATTCCATTTGATTACACATAACTTCATTTCTGAACTTATTTGTTTGGTTTTCTTTGTATGTATGGATTACTTGGGTTGTTACTGACATTTGGTAAAAATTTCATGTCAATAGCACCTTTAGAAATATATTTACTAAGAAAAATGGTGACGTGTTCAATACTTATTTTACCCGCTGTATATCAAACTATTCAAACTTTGTGCACAGCACAATCAAAAAGCGTGAAGAAGTATTCATATGTCCTCAACCTTTCATAAGTCATGTACATGTGGAATGTAAAAAGTTATTTCAGGTCCCCAGCTCGGAATATTTCTTTTTCATGGCACGTCAATAAAATTATTATGATTTATTGAATTGCATAACCTTAGGTTGCACAGATTTAATGGATATGAAGAATTTCAAGAAAATGTCAAATATAATATCAAAATACTTTTGCGCCCTGCTCTTAAAAAACTGCATATATATATATATATTTATTTATTTTTTCCACATCTGAAAATATTTTGGACCAATATGTTTTTAGTAAGATATGATGAAAATCTTGACTAACCTTGTATGCCTTAAAATTCGAGGGATATGAAAAAATTTGAAGATCCGGATATGTCCGTGGAATAACACCACATTATGCAAAAATACAGATGAAGGCACTGGGGAGATCAATTATATTGCAGAGTTCAAATGGTAAATGGACTTGCATTTATATAGCGCCTATCAACTCTTTCGATCACTCAAAGCGTTGTGCACTGCATGTCAACATTTACCCATTCACACACACACTCACACACTGATAAGGCTAAGGCTAAGGCTACTAAGGCTACCAGAAGGGGCCAACTGCTCATTAGGATCTAATCTAAATGCTCGTTCACACGCTGATGGCAAAACCTTCAGGAGAAATTTGGGGTTGATTATCTTGACCAATTTAAAGTGGCCGTAGTACTTTATACGACTGTGGCTGAGAAAGTAGTTAGAGAAGGTAGGGTCTCTCAATCAGAAGATTGGCGGTTTGATTCCCAGCTCCTCTAGTCCATGTCAATGTGTCCTTGGGCAAGACACTTAACCCAAATTGCTCCTAAAGGCTGTGCCATCTGTGTATGAAAGAGTATGAATGGTTAGATAGTCCTGATGGGCAGGTGGCACCTTGCATGGTAGCCCCTACCATCAGTGTCTGAATGAATGTGTGTGAATGGGTGAACATGATGACATGTAGCACTTGGAGTGGTCGAGAGACTAGAAAAGCACTCTACAAGTACAAGTTAATTTACCATTTACACGCTTATTTTCATTGCAAATTTTATTGAACTACTAACTACATATACAAATAAAACTAATGAATACTAATGAATGAATACAATAATAAATGAATCAATGAATCCAGGGTTCAGGCAATTAATGAACGACTGAGGATCACCATATAGTAGATAAAGCAGCGAATAATATCTTAGGAGGATGGCTTAACTTGTGGAAACAGAGGAGTCCACCAAGTGGATGAAAGTTTTAACATTAACCAATTAAAAATACTTTAAAGCGCCAGCAACTGAGAGACCTTGTTGGGAAGACAGGATGTCACAGGAAATAGTAAAGTTTCACCTGGTGACTCTCAGGTGGACCACTCCTTGGAGCTCTCAGGTTTTCTAAGGTAAGATCGGTCCCAAGAGGGCTCAGCCTGGTCGCTCTCCCGCTCTCTAGGCAGGTAGCAGATGATCGGACATTCTCTCGCCTGATGATGGAAACCCGTTTGAGAGTTGGTGGATGTCTAAGTTGAATTCAGTCAGACGCTTTTACAAACAGTTATGCCTGTGTTCAACACAGCGATCGTTTCTTCCGGAAAACTCGTTTGAGAGTTGGACATGCGCAGTACCGATCAGGCAGGTGCTAGCAGAGAGTTAGCCAGAGCTAGCAACATGTCAGCTATTTGGCAATATCGTACCCTGGGAAATCCCCCCCAGTAAAACAGCGACTTATTTTTAACACAAAAGTATCGGATGAGAACTCTGTATCGGCGATGCTCAAGTTGACTGTAACAGAATCGGGATGGATAATAGTATGGAAACGAAACAAAAGTTAGCGAGCATTTAGCTGCCCTCCAGTCAGTAATTATATTGACATTTGGAGTGATGATCTATGTGTACTGATCCATCTGTCTCAATAATATCTTTGTGAAATTAGTAATTAATAAGAAAAATCTTTGATCTGTTCAAAGTTTGACCGTTGGTTCTTTAAATTGTCAGTTAACATTTTGTTGTGTAGTTTGGCAACAGAAATCATTGATTAGTATCCTAAGATTCCTTTGATTTTAATTTCTTTTTTTACAGACTAGTTTTACTGAGACCAGGCTTTTATCGGCCAGATCCCAAAGCACTTGTTAGCAAAAGGAATTAGCTTTGAATCGTCAGCGGAGCAGTGTGTGTTTTCTCGTTGTAAGCCTTTAGTCCACTTCCATCATAAACACAATGCAGAGACACCACTATCTAGCACAAAGAGCTGTTCTGTGCTATTTTCTTCGCAAAACAACAACAAGAGTTGAATGCAAGCACCATATTGTTATAGTTTCCTCCTGCAAATAGTATCACAGAAAGAAATCCTTTTGATCAGCGTGTATCTGCCCACCATGGGTTCTTAAAAATGTCCTACATGCTGTCCCTGTTTTTTGTTAGTCTCTGTTGTGATTGTAAAGCCATTAGGTGCATTACATGTGGCCACAAGCATTTCTGTTTACTTTATGCACCAGTGTGAAATATGGCCAACATCAGCAGATATCAAAAAGCTATTTACCTCATTCACACAGTGACCAGCTTTGATTTATGCTCTGAAGAGACCTGCAAAGCAGAGAGAAACCACCAAACACATGTCAAATCCACCAAACTTTTTTCTTTGTTGACTGAAAACCACAGCTGCAGGTCAAATTATTCAGTAACATTATTCAGAAATAATTGAAGATGACAGTAAATGAACCTCAGTCCGATGTTTAAAAAAACTCTCCTGTTTTAGCAGCAGCTAATACATGTAAGTGCAAACACACAGTGTGAGCAGAAATCCAAGTGCAAGCAATGGCTGTTTGAGTGTGAGGACAGGGTTCTGAGGGGAAGCATTACAAAATATGAAGGTAAATCAATAAGTCATGCTCTCAAACTGAAAGACCATGCTCTTGAATAAATACAGGAAAAAAGCTCTATACGCTTACTAATGAAATAATAAAGCAAGTTCTCATCATGTTTGTGATTGTCTGACAAATCAAGCAATTGAAAGATGCAGCTGTGGTCTTTAGGGATTTGTAATGGCCATTTTTCAGGAATCTTTTATTCAAAAGTAAATGTGTATCTGTTGCTCTTGCTAAATTCATTTATTTAGGGGTTTTGAAACTACAGCCTGAAGGCCTTTACACACCGGTGAGTGGCTAATAAAGGACAGGGAAATGCTAAACTCTTGCCTGCATATATTTTCAAAACCAGCCATACCAGCAGCCATGCAAAGTTGTCACAGTGTTGCTGTGGGCTCAGAGTCTATTGTCCAGCACGGTTCTCAGACAAATCCTTGGCGTTAGTGCTTAAGATGTAAGAAAATAAAGTTTCAGCCTTATGAGACACTTTGGGTTGCAGTTATACACCTGAAACACAAGTGCAATGTGAGCTGTCACATGGTCAGTGTTGAAGCATATCTGCGTCTGACAGCTGAAGAAAAAGTCATTCAGTTATTAGAATGTTAATGTAATTATAAAAGTTTTGTTAAATGTATCAGTTTGTTAACTGAATATAATTTAAAACTGTCTATGATATCTCTAATGGCTCCATAGTAAGGCTATAGAAATAGCTGTATTGTCATGTTAGTCATTTCCTCCAACACCTTTTGTTTTGTACATGAATGAACCTCGAGGTGCAGCTTGCAGGATTTAGCCCGTATGTTTTGTTAATTTTACTGTCAGTCTTCTTTTGCTCTCTCTCTCTCTCTCTCTATCTATCTCTCTCTTGCTTTCTAAGAGACGCTTAGTCTCAGTGTGAAACTAAAGAAGCAGCTTTGTCTCTGCAGTTCTCAGTGTCTCTCTCCCCTCTTTCAATGTCTCTCTGTCTCTCAAGGGACACTGCACACCAGCGGGTGTTGTAACAGCTGAAGTGTTTTGAAGTGAAGCATGATGGGAGATATGTGTCATAGTGTGTCACTGTTTGCTTGTCTGTGGGTGCTGCTCTGACAATTTATTCTACTTATATGTGTGTGTGTGTGTGTGTGTGTGTGTGTGTGTGTGTGTGTGTGTGTGTGTGTGTGTGTGTGTGTGTGTCTGTGTGTGTGTGTGTCTGGTACTGTTGTCCCATGTTACAACTGAAGAACTGTCTTCTTTATCATCGTCTCCCTTCAGACCATCTGACATATAAACACCATCAATTCCATTCCCTTCCTTTACTTTGTTCCCCTTCTCTTTCCTCTCATTGTCTTTCATTCTGTCCCACTGCAAGTCCTTACACGGTAAACACAGGTGTTGTTGATTAAGTGGGGCGGCTGTGGCATAGTGGAGAGCAAGGTAGTTCTCCATTCAGAGGATCGGTGGTTCGATACCCGGCTTCAGTCGATGTGTCCTTGGGCAAGACACTTAACCCCAAGTTGCTCCTGAAGGCTTGCCATCGGTGTGGACTGGATGTTGCATGAATGTTAGTTAGAGTCTTTGGCATTGCATGGTGCCTGTCATCAGTGTGTGAAGAATCATGTAACATACTACTGATTGTAAGTCGCTTTGGAGAAAAGCGTCTGCTAAATGACTGTAATGTAATGTAATGTAATTAAGTATGGCCCTGTTCCATTTTGGTGGGTCAGAGCCCTGGTATTGTGGATGCTGGTGCACTCGAATGGCTGTGACACTAAATTGAACATTTACCCTGCAATGACATATAAAAATGGCTTTTTATGGCCGTTTGCGCATTATTTTAAAACCCTCGGCTCCTCTCAGCAAAACCCGTCCTGTGCAGCATTGACGCGTTAGGACTGGCCAGACGTCCATGATTGGCGGGGTACTGGTATCATGATTTGTTCAGGATGCCCTGACCAATAAGCTGTGCTGACCCTAACTACTTGAGGTTAATACCTTACCCTAACCAACTGTCTCCCTCAACCAGCTACGCAGGGCGGGTTTTGTCAAGAAATGCAGTGGGATTCATAACAACGCTTCCATTGCATGTCAATGGTATACAAACCACTGGCTCAAATCACCTTCACAACAGGCCAGTAGTGCGGCTGCCCCAGCAACTTGACGACAGCTGGGATTCCGTAGTGCAGCCGCACAGCATTCTGGGCCAGCTCGGCGTCCTGGTGGCGAGAGGTGAGGTGACGCAGGGCGCAGACTGCCGGCTCAGCAACATCCTCCTTTTCCCCGGCACGAAGCACGGCATGGATCAGGGCCTCCACGCCGCCATACTGAGTCACCAGAGTCTGAGGGATAACAGGTAGAAGACAGTAGACTAGAATAACTCGTCCGCAATGCAGGTGTGCAGTAAGGCCTCATTTAAAAGATGGAGTAGAGAGAAAACAACAATAAATGAATGGCGTTAGCAAGTCCAGGCTTGAAATCAACGAGAAAACGGTAAATATGAATCATATATAGTGCTTTTGAAAAACGATTTTCCTCAGGAGTGCAAACTGCAATTTGTCTGCAGTACCAAGTTGTGTTGTGTATTTTAGCACTTCCAAAAATACAGTTGTTATCATATTTATTACAGCACAAGGCACCTTGTTTTCTTCCATGCATCTGTGTGGTATTGATGATGAAGGATGAATCAACAAAAACTAAACCATTAATAAGTTACCTGTCCAAACTGGACTTGAGCTTTATCAACACATTCATTAGTATCATTAGTATTAAACATACTGAGGTCACAAGCACAGTGATCAAATCAAATTCAGATTTATGGACTGAAATACAAAATACGAAATATAACATTGGAGCTCAGATCAAGCAATCTGATTGGTGCTTTGAGAATCACATGTTCAACTGTCACATACAGCAGAGAAGTTCCCTTGCTCAATGTTTACCTTGTTGCGCGAGTTATTACAGGTGAGGTTGGACAGGATGCCAGTTGCACATGTCAACATGTTGACGTCATCTGAGCCCAGCTGGGTGACCAATATCTGCAGCAGACCGTCTAATCCATCCTACGGAGGGCGACCAGGGGACCCAACACACAGAGCGAGAGAGAGGGAGAGAGAAAACAAATCATAACAGTGATAGCTTGGGTAAAGCACAGCCTCTTCACTGCAGTGGTGGAGGTAACCATGGGTGTCAGAGTTTTGATTCTCAATTGAAAACCAATTGAAATACGCTTTCATTTTGACCTTCTCACAGTGTTTTTTTTTCTCAATGTCCCATCCTATTTGCACGTGTCCGGGAAGAAAATCCTAACACTTCAAACACAACAGAGCATATCTTACTGGTGATGATAGCCTGCAGCTCAGAGACAACACAGCCTATTCAGGTGCATATTTTCATCTGTCTTCTGTCCTGAATCAGGATTTCAAGTGTTAAGTTTCACTGCTTAGCGTTTTACCTATTTCCTTATGATCCCTATTATTTCATTGCAGAGTCAATACACACACTGGATGCACCTTAAAACCCGTTTTCTTCTACAGGAATTTAGAGTTACTAAAAGGAACATTTAACTGTTTATGAAACAGTCTCAGTTTAATGCTGATGCCTATACATGACCTACATATTAAACAAGACCATCAGTGAGAGGCTTGGTTATTTCAATATCGTTCTTAATGCCTGTCATTGGATCTGATTCCCTGTGACATCTGACAAGAAGGATTTGCAGGTTCAGGTTCACAAGAAACTCCTTCCGCTCAGACTCCAGCAGGGCATGGGAATTTCTTGATTATAAGATGCATCACGGTGTGGATGTGAACGACTTTGCATCGATGAAGTGCAGAGCATAATTGGGAGTTTGGCTTCATTTTAGCTTACGGCAAGTCTTTTCTGCGTTTTGCTGTCATTTACTGTCTGTTTCTCTCCTCTGAGCTATGTGTTTTTCAGGGGGCGGAGCTTACACAGCACAAACACTGTGTTTGCAGAGCTAAGAGATGGACGTCTGCTTGATGCTCTAGCTACAGATATGTGCTGCTCTGTTGTCATCAATGTTGGGCTGAAAAACACTTGTATGCAGACTGCAACTCAACTGCTGTGTTGTTCTGTTGAGAGATGCATTGACGTTCCTTGTAGTAAATAAAAAAAAAAAACATAAACTGTTCTTTTAGGTAATGAGGCATTTGTTCTGACTCTATGGTTTTAGAAACCAGAATGTTTTGGATCTCTACTTAAGGTGTCATCAGCTAAACATTGTCATATTCATACATTTTTGGTACATATACAACAACACAATAAAAGTGGCCATTATCAATTTTTTCTCACATTGTTTATATAATGAATTGAACATCACCATCATGAAATGAATTAATTTATTGCACTGATTCAACCTTGATATCCAAAGCATTTGGAGAGTGGGCATGGAACACTGTGTTTGTCCATATGTGGCAACCTCTTGCTTGATGTCATCGACCCTACAGCTAGTAATCCTGCAATTGTATCATTCTTAAACCAACTTGGGGCTTTTTCTGTCAATAAACTAGAGCTCCAAAAAGGCAAATTCTTTCCCTCTAATAATTTAGCGCTACAGATCCGACAGGAATCGTTGCCTTTTCATTCATCTCAAAATGGTTTAACATCTCTAGAAATATGCATAACCCTCTCTTTCACATCCCTGTTTAAAGGCAACTTTATGCCTCAAGTTAACAAAATGAAGGCTTATTTTGAGAGATGCTGTTGTCTACCACTAACTATAGCTGAGAGAGAACATTCAGTGAAGATGACTAAACTTATCAGATTGCTCTACTTCTTTCCGTGCTTGCCAGTTTTCTTATCCAAGTCATTTACATTTAGTTAACAAATATATAAATTCCTACAGTTGTGAAACAAGGTGCCAAAGGTTAAAAGTATTTTCTCCAAAGAGGTTGTGAGGTAGGTGGACTAGGCCTTCCTAGCCTTATCCATTACTACCGGGTATCCAACATCAAAAAGGTACTTTTTGTACTTTGTCAGTGGCCAGATACAAACTTGTGTCTGATTGAGACACATTTTTGCTTCCAGCAATATTATATTCCTTGCAGCCAAAGAAACACTCTTAATTTACATATAACCCTGTCATGCTGTCTCATCACTTTTGGTGTTACTATAAATTGACAAATTCATAAGTTTTGTCTTCCTCGGCACAGATCTTCAGTTTGGAAGATGGCCCTCTCTACCTCTGAGCCACAGCCATCCCAAAATAAGTAGTAGTAAAGGTAGTAGTAGTAGTAGTAGTAGTAGTAGTAGTAGTAGTAGTAGTAGTAGTAGTAGTAGTAGTAATGTTAGTAGGTGAATCAATACGTACCTGTTTGGTTGCAGCATCTGACAGATTACGGAGTGTCCACAGACAGTTCTGGATAAGACGCTGACTGGAACCTGTGAGATGTTGGCCCAAAGCCTGCATACCACCTGGACACAGATGTAACAGACATCTACAATGAATGTTCTACATTCATGTTCAGTGATGTCCAAACATTCTCACTTCCAACAAATACTGCAGCTTGGTAATGTGGCCCTAACTTCGAATTCTGGTACCCCTCCAGTATGTCCAGTTTTGGACATGTAAGGGATGGCGAGTCAGTTTGTGCACTTTATATGCATAGTGTCTTTAAAAATAAACTATGTGACCACAGGAAACGTATTTCCGCTCGTCACATGCATACAGACTAATTTCAAAATAAACTTAAAATAAACATAGGTTTACTTAGATTCTATATTCACTTACTCAGCAAATGTTCTTGTTTAGGTTTAGGCAACAAAAATACTTGGTTAAATTTAGGGAAAGATCAGGGTTGGGGTTGAAATTGTATATTTGTAACGAAAAATAATAAGGTAGTGTTACCGAGTATGTAAATTACAAAGAAAAGTATTCACAATGAATTCAATACAATAACAATACCATGGGTAGGAAGTCCTGTTTTTTTTTTTACCTGTCCTTTCTCCCCACCAATCCGTCCTATGGAGATTTGCTCATACTTTATACTGCATCAGTTGTTGACTGTCTAGCAATCACATGGATGGGTTAACATTGGAGTAAGTTAAAAGCCCGGTAAGTCCCATACAGACACTAAAGGGTGCCTCATGTGTTGGTATCAGACACCGAGGGGCACTGACCCAGTGAGGTATTTGACAAGTTAGGAGTAGGAACGGGTCGGTGATGAATACATACCAGCCTCTACTATTGCTGGCTTGTTGCTGGGACAGACAGACAGCACTTTGAGAACGCGACTGGTGGTCCACAGCAGCTTCTCATAGTTATAGTTCCTCGTGATGAACACCAGACCCTCTGGGCCTCCATTGGCTAGGATGATCAGCTGACAAGAAACAGGAAGTAGGAGGTGTAATTATGTAATAAATAATTGGACAAACAGGGATCTCTTTCCCAATGTCTAAGTCCTCTCTTCACCTTGCTCTCCTGGTTGCCGTAGGACAGGAGCTGCAGACAATCAGTGGTGATGGCCAGGAACTTTGGGTTACTCTTTTTCAGTAAGGGAACCATCCTCTGCAGGCCATCAGCAAGACGCACTGCCATCTTGGCCCCCTCTTGGTGCAGCAGCAGGTTGTGGAGGGTTGTGATGGCATAAAATAAGACTGATTCTACTGGTGAACTACATGAGGAAAAGGAGGAAGACAGAGAGAAAATGATTTAGAGATTTCATCAGATTCATTCATTTCAAGGGGTATTAAGGATTCTTTGACCTTTACTGACCTCTATCAACCTCCAATATCTGAATTTACACACCTTTTTAGGAAATTAAGTGAAAAAGCTTCTGTAGTTGGTGTTTCTTTCTCACAGCAGGCAAGTGTGTTTGTGTGTGTGTGTGTGTGTGTGTGTGTGTGTGTGTGTGAAAGAGAGAGAGAGAGAGAGAGAGTGAGATAGAGAGAGAGAGAGAGTTCTCTGTTTGAGAACTTGGAAATGTCAGCACCTGATGGAGCTATCACTTGGACATTAGTATGGATCAGCAACCTTTAGAATTCATATTTACCTCACAACCATCCACCTACATAAACCGACTGCTTTGTGAATATACCTGCAATTTATCCTATAAAAAGACATTCCAGTCTTTTAACCAATTGAACCCTTGGCTCTTTTTGCTCAGTTGACACTCCCTTTACTTACAGGCATTTGTCATTGTCACTACAGCAAGGCAAGTCAAAATACTCTGAGAGATAGGGGTGTGATTTGATTAATAGGGTTAATGTACAAATCATGTTTTAGCCATGCTAGCAGGATGGCTCCAGGGACTGCAATGTTGTTTTGTTCTGCAGGGCATTTGTAGATGTTCAGCCCTCCACTGTGTGGTGGGTCCAGACTAAATTATCTATTAGAAACATATATTAGATGGACTGCAAAAATCTTTACATCAGAGGCTTTTTTTTCGCACATCAATATATTTTTTTAATATAAACTGTTGTTTTTGTCATGATTACTCTCACAGAACGCGTTTTTCTTTCTGAACAAGGTCGACTTTTCTGAACTTTCACACTGCAATTAAAGGTATAAACCAATCACTTTGTGCAGAACAAGAATATTCAAAACATACATTATAGTATAGCCTAGGGTTATGATTAAAACACAACACGGAAGTTCTGTTGTCTGAACCAAGACAGCAGACTTTCAAGCTTCCAACCTTGACAAAGGCAGCATAGACCAATCCACTCCTCCTGTCCTTACCATTTATAGTAAAAATCTTAGGCATATACATACACCAGCAGAAATGTGACATTTTTGCAAATTTATTGAAAAAGACCATAAGTATGCTGTCCATTTCTTCAGAGAAAGGTATTGTTTAATTAAACTGATTGGACTTGATTCCATGAGCCACAGCTCTACTTTGTGCTTAGTGCTGATTTGCATCTTTGAACAGAGACAAGAGTTACCTTCACCCCCATTTACAAACACCCGCTATCATGTGACTTAAGTTCCAAACTTGGGTCATTGGAGGACAACTGTGGCTACATCCACACTACTACTAAGTTTCCATTCTAAAACACATATCTTTTGCTATGTGTACACTGAACTACCTCGGAGCTTTAGAGCACTGAAAACAAAGGAGCTTAGAAACACTACAGAACGTAGGGGTACTTTGAAAACACAGGGGTTACCTCGTAATGCTCATAGGCGTAACCACATAAGTTTTAAAACCATGACGTAGCGTTTCGCGAGCGGCTTGCCCGGCGGCGTTATCAGCACGACAGAGCGGACGTCTGAAGTCACGCTTCGCAGCTTTGAGGAGAGCATGTTCTCCCCGTGTTGGTGTGGGTTCTCTACAGGTTCTCCTGCTTCATCTCACAGTCCAAGAACATGCAGCTTAGGTTAATTGAAGACTTTGAATTGCCCGTAGGTGTGGATGTGAGTGTGAATGGTTGTCTGTCTCTATCTGTTAACCCTGCGATAGTTTGGAGACCTGTCCAGGGTGAACCCTGCCTTCACCCAATGACAGCTGGGATCAGCTCTGGTCCCCCCGCGACCCTGAACAGGATAAGGGGTTAGAGATAATGGATGAATTATGAGTTATGAGTTATGCTACTGACCTACTATTTGAAAGCCAAATTGTCCCACTGCATTAAAGGTTTACTCAAAATGATATTTAATTTGGAGTATACTGATGGTTTGCAGTTGTGTATACTGTCTATACAAATTATATATGAAAAGAGAATGTATAAATCATCAGACATGTAGAAATAGATTTAAAGACAGTTAACAAATGAAGGAGGGAAAGAGCAGATATACGCTTCAGTAGTACTGAAGCGTATATCAGTCTGACCGCCAATGTTATTTGAATTTATATTCACAATGAATCCATTGATCATGGAGTCAGTAGGAGGATGTTTTGGAAAAATATTTTTGGGAGGAAAAATTGAAAATATCTGATAATTGTGCCTATTCCCTGTATCTAACTGGATTACTGCCCAGTACCACACAATCCCCCCTCAAATTAGTTTGAGGGTGAGAGTGAGAGTGCGAGAATCAGGCAGAAGTAAATAGGGACAGAAAGAGAAAAGCTGAATGTTGATGGCATAAATGGAAGTCACACACACCCAACAGGCTGCTCTCTGTGAAGCTCTGTTAGTTCTAATTTTGTATTCAATTTTCTTTCAATTTCCTTCTGAATTAAGTACCCAAATCAATTATGAGTGTGAAGAATCCTCCTCTGTTAAGCCTCAGTGTTGGAGATTAACTCTGCAGCCCTGCCTTGGGGTTGGAAAAGTCTGAATTTGGAGCTAAAATTTAAGACTTGCCTGCTAGCCTCATCTGCTACAGTTGTCAGCTGGCCTGTGGTTGCCACAATGGAGGTGGAAAGCTTTCAATAGCTCACCATCTGGAAATCTGAACAACTTTAAATGTTGCCCCTAATTGAGACTCTGCTAAACTTTGGTCAGCTACTGTAGTCCTTTTTTTATCAGCTTAACAATTAACTGCTTCCAAACTGTGTATGGCATTGCAAATGCATTTTCTTTGTTTGTCCTACAATACAGTTTGTTAAAGTGGCTTGAATCAATACAATGCAGGGGGTCACTTGTTGATTTTACAAAATCATCACCTGACTCTGCAACTCTTCTCGGCGTTACAGGGCACTAAGTAAGTGAGTTTTGCTCATTGTTTCGCTCTCCATCTCACAACTACACTGTAAATAAAGTAATCATTAAATAGTGGAGCATTTACCAGCTTAAGAGAAAAATATTTATTTTAGGACTGGGTGGGGACCAAATATTCAGCTAAAAGAGTGAATATTGTACTCCCACTCACCTGGTTCACTTCTTACCAAGGTAAATCGCCATGGTAATGTGGTATATTTTCTGGTCTTGCACAATACAGCTAAGGACCCAAGTGTTTTTGTCTTACATAGGATACAGGAAGCAGATGGACAGGATACCAGGGGCCAAATGTGATTAAGTGTGTAGAATGACGGAGCCACATACATTATCTTGACTTCCCCCCAAATGTGATTAACATGTACCCTATATAAGGAGGTGTAAGAGCCCGAAAGGCAGGGACTCACAGATTCGACTCGAGACCTCCGGGCGCTCACGTCCGTCATGACATGTGTTGCTTGTTTGTAATAAACTTTATTATACCAGCAAGAACAGGCGGAGCATCCTTTCTCATCACTTCAACAGCACTGTCGCATGAAAGATACGACAGTAACTAATTCTGAACACCATAACCAGTTTTGTAGGACTGCTTAGCTGGATTGCGGTTTTTAGGTTTAGTTAAGCCAGATGACTAAAGATAGTCTTTGTATGTTGAACTCGCTGGTTAGTACAGGGACCAGTTTACTCACCAACTGTTTCTTTTAATTTTGCTTATGGAAGCTGGTTTGACAAGAAAGATGGTTAAATTAAGAGTGTTCAAGGTTTAAGGCCTTAGAGGGGCATCTATTCAATGCAACTTTTGTCATCCAATCATGCCAGGACACATTAACTGTCAAGTCTGTAAGCCCAAAAAGAGGTGTTTCCCGCATTGGAATAAGAATTTCTCAAACAAAAGTCAACATCATCTTCCACCCACACAGGAGTTTCTCTCCCGTGGAGAGCAAAGAGAAGAGAGGAGGGAAAGCGGCCTGGAGCCCAGCTGAGACCTGCTGTCGGAGTCCTGCTACGTTACTGCTGATGAAAACCTTCCTGATTTTATTGCATAAAAATAAAAGCTTTTAAATAACAGTGATGGAGGACTTTTCTGCGTTTGGGTCCACCTGCTCCACTTCATGATAGCTATTTTACTAAGATATATTTATACTCCCAAAGACATCATCATCCATTTTCAATTTAATGACAGCAAGTTCAGACCCACTTCTGGTGAGGCAAGTATTTCGTCAGTATTTCTACCTTAGCATGCGGACCAGTGCTGGTATCCCTCCAGACTTGAATATCGCCAACAGTCCCTCCTTTTGGTGCGAAAGGCTGTGCAGCACGCTGGCCGCACAACGGGCTGTCTCCATGTCAACTGCCGTCGTCATGGCACGCACCACGGCTCCCACCATTGCTGGAGATTGCACCAGCACCCGGCGACTGGCCTCTTTACGGGTCAGCTGGTTAACTATCATGGCCGCCTTGTTCACCACAATCTAGAGAGTAAAGAAAATAGAAGGTGTGTGTCTGAAAATGATTTAGTGAATTCTTAATTATTCAGTATGACAGCAACATACCGGATCTTCGTCCCCCAGCAGCTTGGTGAGCTCTGGTACCGCCCTTGTGGCCAGCTCTGCGTCATCCTGGTAGTTTATCAGGTGAACTATAGCCGTCTTTAGCAGCTGGGATGGTTCAGCCAGGCGTTGCACGTTGCTCTGCTGTGACGGATCTGATTGGACAGGCATGGCCGCCTCCCCCTCCACCAGGGTCTCTGGGAACATGGCGGCCCTGACACGCTGAGCCCGGGTCAGTGAGTACTGATTATCTAAATCTGTCATAGGGAGATAGAGAGAAGTGAGGTGGCCAGTGTGTGTGTGAGTGTGTTTTAGTGGACAAATAAGGGAGTTTACACAAAAACTTGGAACTGTTGAAAATAAAACATAAAAGTACAGTAACGTGTGTGTGTGTGTGTGTGTGTGTGTGAGTGTCTGAAACCAAAAATGTATTAGTTAATAATGCTTAAATGTGTAATACTATAATAACATATTCTTTGAAACTTAAGCGAGCCCCTTACAAACAGGTAGCTACTTGTTGGAGACCCCAGTTACAATCCATCCTTCCTCTTCAATCAGCCCCATGTTAGCAGCCCAGTAAAGCACTTGCACAGTGGCTTTGAGCTAAGTGCTAATGTCATCATGCTACATAATACACTCAGCATGAATTGTTTGTATACTGAGTTCATGCATGAGTATATGCATGGTGACATTTGCTAATTAGCAATAAACATGAAGTACAGCTGAGGCTGATGTGAATGTCATTATTTGTTTATGTATTGGGTCATAAACCAAGTATCGGACAACGAAAACTTGTTACCAAAGTTATGAAAAGTCACCCTGAGGGGAAAATGAATGTCTACAAATTTCATTTTAATCCATCCAATAGTTAGAGAGATATTTTACTCAGAACAAAAAAATGTAACCTCAGGGTAAAAGAATCTGAGGATCATTTTTGTGGAGGTACTTAAGCACAGATACATTGCCATGCTGCTATTGAAGGTAGAACCTTTTCACTTTTAATTCAAATTAGATATTTGAGGAACATTCTGAAAACCCACTCATCACTCACCTGATGAGCCTCTGAAATGCTTTTTGGTTTCAAACAGTATTTGAACCTTTTGAATGCAGAACTTCATGGAGTTAATCAGGGTGATAAGTATGCATTAATATAGTTAAGATTTACAAAATGAAGCAGTGAGTTAATTGCCAAGATCAATTTAGCAGAATATAACCATCTGCTGTTTAACCTGAGGATGATTTCTTTGTACACTAACTGGGTGGTAAAATGATATTTCTTGTTGAGCCTCAGGTTCTATCATCAATAAAGATATGTATGTATGCCTGAGAAGGAATAATTGCTTGATAGATTATTTAATCATCTCAGAGCCGATGACAGCTTGTGAAGGTTTTGAATTCAACCTTATTAGTCTTAGCCCTATAGGAGGATACTACTTGTGAGTTTGAAAATCGTTTAACTGCAAGCAATGGAATAATTCTATTTAGAGGACAGTATTCCAGATTTAAGGGATGGAAGGAAATCAAGGACATGTTGTCCGGGGATGATCTTGCTCTTATATGTCATATATGACAGATTAACTGGCTTTAAATGGTAAATGGACTGTGCTTGTAAAATGCTTCTTTAGTGTTCCTACCACTCAAAGCACTTTAACAGTACATGTCATCATTCACCAATTCACACCCATTCATACACTGATGGCAGGGGCTACCATGCAAGGTGCCACATGCCCATCAGGACTATCTAACCATTCATACAACATTCATACACCACCGGAACAGCCTGGGGGAGCAATCTGGGGTTAATTGTCTCGCCGGAGGAAACATCCACATGGACTAGCAGAGCCTGGGATCTAACCGCCGACCCTCTGATTGAAGGACAACCCTGCTCTACCACTGAGCCACAGTTTTTAAGCTACACAGACAACCACCTCTGCGTCTACATAAGAGAGCTCGAGCAGACACTGAACTAACGTTATACGTACAGAAGGAGTTCATAGACTCCATCCCAGAACAATGTTTCCACTCTCAGATCATCTCTCAAACCATATAAGGTAAACATGTTAGGTCTGAATCTTATTGAATTTATTATTTCTTTCATATCCGGTGCCTTAGATAAATATAGGCTATCATCTTTTATTTCATTAAGACTGTGTTCCATTGAAAAGAAACAAAGCTTTCTAAACTAGCGATGGAAACAAAGCTTTCTAAAACAATGAATCCCTATAAATCAATTGTGTAGAAAATGGTTCACAGTTTACAGAAACAATATCCGACATTGTTGACAAACTATAATATCTTGTGAGTAAAGTCTCTTTAGTGACTGAGCTAAGCTAATGAGAAGCAATCTATCCAGTACACCAGTGTACACCATTACTTATGTATTCATTGTTCTTAGAAATAAATTGTTATATCAATTGCCTGGAGTTGGAGTTTACTGTAGAACAGCTTCTCCACTTATATAAAAAGATTTAAAATATGCTCAAACCTTCAAGTATGAAGCAAGGAACCTCTGTCTTTCTGTGGGTGTGTCCTAAGCATATGTCCAGATCCGTTTATCCGATCTGTGTGATGCTGGGGACCCAAGAATGTGCAGTGTCAAATTTTGAGAAATTTGACTAGAAGGTGCTAAATGGTAAATGGACTGTACTTGTACACACGTGGACAAAATTGTTGGTACCCTTCCGTTAAAGAAAGAAAAACCCACAATGGTCACTGAAATAACTTGAAACTGACAAAAGTAATAATAAATAAAAATTTACTGAAAATGAACTAATGAAAATCAGACATTGCTTTTGAATTGTGGTTCAACAGAATCATTTAAAAAAATTAACTAATGAAAATGGCCTGGGCAAAAATGATGGTACCCTTAACTTAATATTTTGTTGCACAACCTTTTGAGGCAATCACTGCAATCAAGCAATTTCTGTAACTCTCAATGAGACTTCTGCACCTGTCAACAGGTATTTTGGCCCACTCCTCGTGAGCAAACTGCTCCAGCTGTCTGATGTTTGAAGGGTGCCTTCTCCAGACTGCATGTTTCAGCTCCTTCCACAGATGTTCAATAGGATTTAGATCAGGGCTCATAGAAGGCCACTTCAGAATAGTAAAATGTTTTGCTCTTAGCCATCCTTGGGTGTTTTTAGCTGTGTGTTTTGGGTCATTATCCTGTTGGAGGACCCATGACCTGCGACTGAGACCAGGCTTTCTGACACTGGGCAGCACATTTCGCTCCAGAATGCCTTGATAGCCTTGAGATTTCATTGTACCCTGCACAGATTCAAGACACCCTGTGCCAGATGCAGCAAAGCAGCCCCAGAACATAACCGAGCCTCCTCCATGTTTCACAGTAGGTACAGTGTTCTTTTCTTTGTATGCTTCATTTTTGCGTCTGTGAACATAGAGCTGATGTAACTTGCCAAAAAGCTCCAGTTTTGTCTCATCTGTCCAAAGGACATTCTCCCAGAAGCTTTGTGGCTTGTCAATATGCATTTTGGCAAATTCCAGTATCGCTTTTTTATGATTTGCTTTCAACAGTGGTGTCCTCCTCGGTCGTCTTCCATGAAGTCCACTTTGGCTCAAACAGCGACGGATGGTGCGATCTGACACTGATGGACCTTGACCTTGGAGTTCACCTCTAATCTCTTTGGAAGTTGTTCTGGGCTCTTTGGTTACCATTCGTATTATCCATCTCTTCATTTTGTCATCAATTTTCCTCTTGTGGCCACGGCCAGGGAGGTTGGCTACAGTCCCGTGGACCTTAAACTTCTCAATAATATGTGTCACAGGAACATCAAGCTGCTTGGAGATGGTCTTATAACCTTTACCTTTAACATGCTTGTCTATAATTTTCTTTCTAATCTCCTGAGACAACTCTCTCCTTAGCTTTCTGTGGTCCATGTTCAGTGTGGTACACACCATGATACCAAACAGCACAGTGACTACTTTTCACCCTTTAAATAGGCAGACTGACTGATTATAAGTTTGAAGACACCTGTGATGCTAATTAGAGGACACACCTTAGTTTAACATGTCCCTATGGTCAAATTATTTTCAATCTTTTCTAGGGGTACCATCATTTTTGTCCAGGCCATTTTCATTAGTTTGTTTTTTTAAAATGATTCTGTTGAACCACAATTCAAAAGCAATGTCTGATTTTCATTAGTCAGTTTTCAGTCATTTTTAATTAATTAATTAATTAATTATTACTTTTGTCAGTTTCAAGTTATTTCAGTGACCATTGTGGGTTTTTCTTTCTTTAACGGAAGGGTACCAACAATTTTGTCCACGTGTGTATCTTCCTACCACTCAAAGCTCTTTAACACTACATATCATCATTCACCCATTCACACACATTCATACACTGATAGCAGAGTCTACTAAGGTGCCACCTGCCCATCAGGACTCTAACTAACATCCACACACAATCATACACTGCAGGAACAGCCTTTGGGAGCAATTTGGGGTTAAGTGTCTTGCCCAAGGACACATCGACGTGACGTCAGAGCTGTGTGTGTGTGTGTGTGTGTGTCAGAGCTGTGTGTGTGTGTGTGTGTGTGTGTGTGTGTGTGTGTGTGTGTGTGTGTTTTTGTGCGTTAGTGTGTGCCACTTCATGTACTATTACATGCATAGATTAAACATTGTTGTGATAATTTGCATCTATGTTGGTTGGTTATTACATAAAGCATTAATTATTACATTTTCAAAAATGTTTAACTCCCACATTTTGTAATACCGCTGAATGTTATTATGATTTATTACAAAACGCTAGGAAACTTGTTTCGTCTTACATTTCAGTTCTTTTTTTAAAATGCAAATTACAAAATGTGTATATGACGAAGTGAAAATGTATTGCATTTTGTTAATCTATAACAGTGCTGTGTTCTTACATGACGTTACAACCATTAACAGGGGAATTGTAAAGATAGTAACCAAACGAAATTCAAATTCCCCAGCAATTCATGTTCAAACAGAATGAAACAACAGTGGCTTTGTAACCTATAAAGGAAAAAAATGTGGGAGCGTGATCATTAAGATAACATTCACTCGTAAAGTGACAACATGAAGTTGCCAAACTTGCAGAACAGAATGTTTGAAAAGCTGGAAGATTTCTGACGGCACACTCAAAAAAGATGTTTGTCATCAAACTACAAAGTCTACAATAGCACCATGGGACCAGAAGCTTGCATCAGATGCAGACAGCAGTAGAGACATTGATGTATTGGAATAAGCCTTTCCTCAGGGGGAAACGGTGATTACAAAGTAGCTAGGAAGAGAAGCAAACAGGGTGCTTTTGAACATGCGTCCTCAATTCCTACCTTTCCTCTCAGGAAGAGACGAAACAAGAGAGATGTTGAGGCAACGTGCATTTAACAAACGAGACATTGTTGCCTCGGAGCCTTAATTTTAAAGAGATGCGAGGGATTGATTATGATGTGTGTCATAGCTGCATCAGCTCTCCATTGTTTTGTTATGCTGTATTTTATTATCTCTGTCAGATGAGCATAACGGTGTTCATGACAATTTATATATTACGATTTATTTAAATCCCAAGTGGCATATAACGAGAATGGTTGGCAAACATTTTTATCTAATATTTGTATATAGATATATATCATTGAGCAATACAACTACAGTATTACATACACACGAACACACCTGTCTAATCTATAGGACAACATGAAATATGGAAAATTAGTGCTGAATGCAAGAGAATGTTCTTTTTGATGTAATAATTTAACGTCAGCAGTCCCTCTTTCATGTCGAGGGTGCTTCCGCAAAGGATACACTGGTGTTTCCTCGCTCTCAGCTCCTCCATTAGCCTCCTCGTCTCATGGAGGTGCATTTACTGTAAGTGATTGGAAGATCCTCCATGATGGCGGAGGAGGAATGTTGTATGTTGCCTCCCCAACAAGTATTTTGGATTCAACGATGAAAGATAAGGGGCACAGGAAGACCTAGTTTCATGGATAATCCAACCAGAGCAACAAATTTGTTTTATCTCCTATCTTGTAAGAGAATTTGTTCAGTTCCCTTGTCAGAGGAAATATTTATTTTACTTACAGCACAATTTCTAATGGAATTACAAACTGTTCTAATATTGCTTAGAAAATCAGGTGGTTGGCCAGATTAAACATTTAAATGTTTATTGGTACAGAACCTGCATCTTCACTCCAAGAAAAGTAAACCTTTTGTTCTGTCCTGGGGGATACAAATATTGTTTTACTGTCAGGCACAGAATGCATGTTTTTAATTTGTCAAGCAAAGTTTGGAATCACCAGTCCTGCTGGCAGCAAAGACATGTCAAACACAAAGGAAAAAGGTAACAATTACGTCCAAGACATCATGTATTGCTGTTACATTATCTTTTGGGTTGACGCATCATTTCTTTGGGTGTCAGGTAATTGACTGGAAGCAGAGTTTAACATATGTTGAACACACTTATTCTATGTTGAATACACTTATTGTAAGTCGCTTTGGATAAAAGCATCTGCTAAATGACTGTAATGTAATGTAATGTAAAATATTGAAGCACTGACATGGAAATGCTCTTTCATTACATGTAAAAGAGGATCAAAATAATGTTTCTTCATGTTTACCATATACGGGCATGTGTAGACATGATCAAGAGGAAAGGAAAGGGGAGGGACCACCATGCTGCTGCTTTAAG
This sequence comes from Anoplopoma fimbria, assembly GCF_027596085.1. Taxonomy (NCBI): domain Eukaryota; kingdom Metazoa; phylum Chordata; class Actinopteri; order Perciformes; family Anoplopomatidae; genus Anoplopoma; species Anoplopoma fimbria. Next base: position 18,232,900 of record NC_072459.1, on the reverse strand, counting down.
CACATTAACTATAAGGAGCTTATATTTCACAATTGGGCTATGTTTTCTAAAGGCTTAACATATTGAGTTACATCCCAAGGCAGCCATTGGATTCAGATCATCCCAATACATAAAAATAAAGAACGCCAAAAAGAAAGCTGTAAACACATACAATATCATCACATGATAATGCTGGTGTGAGCGAGACCCTACCAAACAGACATTGTGGTTTTTTTTAAACATGCTTGTTTGCTTTCTGTTGTCCTCTGGGTTTGATCATATGAGCCAGCCAAAGTCCTTTAGTCACCTCTGGGCTAGCCTCTGTTCCACTAGCAGAATCTCTCATTCAGCATTTCTCTCAGCAGTGTTTCTGAAAAAGTGAATGTTACTGGAGTGTACTATCCATATTCTTAGAAACATGACTACTTACTTCTACTTTCTAATACAATTGTCCCCGATATTATTTAAAAAGTGACCCTTGAAAAATGTATTAACACATAAAAAACTGCTTCTACCTTGTAGTGCCCCTTATGTGGCAAGGTGCAGTACACATAATTGTTTCTGTGTTTAAGTAATACAAAATGTCCATTCAGTAAGCGTATTTTCTCACTTACAGTTGCCAGCGTATGTTTTTCTGATATATTTTGCAGCTCCAACTTAGACCAGTTAATTGTGTGATATTCTTCACTACAAGCGGCTTATTGCCTGCTGTGCATTTACATAAGGAGCTGTAAGTGCTCACCCTGTGTTACCTTATATTCTTGAAGGTTTTTCTCACACGTCTCTCCACGGTAAATGAAGAATCAAAAACCGTCCGAGAATGGAGTAAATCATTGATGAATTAAAGTAAATGGAGGCCAACCAGCAAACTATCAAAACATCTGTTTCCAGACTTCGGACTTGTCTGACTCCCAGAAAGCCTGTGCAAACATGAGACGTAGTGACAGAAGGGTTTTAAATAGTAAGGTTTTAATGAAGATGCATATGTTTGGGAAGTAGTGCACGGGTTGTGTGAGGGATTGTCAAAGGATGTTTTGATATAGTTTTGCTGTTGTTAAATCCCGATTCCATTTCCTCCGATTCAAAAAGGTATCTTTTTTTGGTCCGTTTCTGGTTTCTAGCATCTCAGAATTCAAGGTATTATGAGGTGAGTAACTGATATACAAATCTTCATTTTAAGGGTGCAGTATTGCTTTAAGGGGTTTATGTAATCCAAAAACTGCTGTTTCACTTCCCTGCAACTCGATTAGTGTAGCTTATGAATGAACTGTAACTGAAAACGATGTAGGAAATAAGTGATGCTTCACTTTGCAAAGGCTCAGCAATATACAATTATTCATTGTCAATTTGGTTTGATCCTGTGATGAAACGTGTTGCTGAACTTATTAACCATCAGGTTTTGAAACAGATAGTTCTGAAATTTTGGAATCCCTCAGGCAGTTTAAGTACTTTTGTGATTTGTGATTCAGAAATTCCAATTTGAATCATCAGAATGTTTGTGTTGCTGAGAAAAGTTTCTGACATCAACTAGTGGCACCATGGACAAAGACATGAATGAGTTCATTTATATTCTTAATCTCACTAAAAGTCAATGACATTTACTTATGTCTACAGTTTCACTCTTTACAGCCTTTGGATGAGGCTTCTGGGTTCCCAGATCTGTTGATTATGTGATTAGCAGTAATTTGTGACTCAGCAGGCACAGTAATAGGCCTGCTGAACTTCCAGTACTTCAAGAGAGAGGGAATTCTCTTTGGCTTTATAGTGATCCCCCAAGAGATCCTTGACAAATTAGCTGAAGCACTTCTCAGTGAAGTGCCAATCCTACTAGTTAGAAACTTTTGAAATTACTGATTTAAAAGCTTTAAAAAGCAACTTAACACTCCACTTTTCTCAAGTTAGTAAATTTAATATAGAGACACTTTCTTAAACGGTTAATCAATTGATTAAGGTTCCTGTCTGGATTATAGTGTACATTGCATTGTCAGTTTCTGCCCTTGCCAAAAAAAAGCCCTGTAATTCTATCATGTAGGCCATAAAACACCTGAAACTGGAATTACCACCAAATGGTTGTACGCATCCACTAACCAGTCAAGTGTCAGTTCACATTCATGTCCGTCCAAAATATTATCATTTCATCATTTTATCATATTAGACATTTGTGTGAAATTGTCGTAATTAGCTAACTAATTTCTGAATAATGGCTCAACCTCCAAACTTTAATCAGTTCATCCTTTAGTTTAGGTGTATGATTGTGCCAAAATTTGCAGAAATATTGAGTTCACAATAAAGGGACGGATAGATGGACAGACAGACAACCTGAAAACATAAAGCCATGACAGTTGGGCAGCGTGGAGGTATACAATGATGTACGTGTTTGGTTGCACTCTACATCCCCCCCAAGTACCAAGTTGTTATTAAGTGAGTGTAGAATAAATAGTGTTGATATTTGAGGTCTAAAGGTTCTGTGGATATGTCTACACACGTGCAGACGTCATCCTCATGGGCGTAACTTTAGGGCTGCACTCAAATCGCTGCAAAAAGTCAGCCTGAACCCTTGCAACATGTCCAGAAGATGAAATTTACTTGGATAAAAATGTGAAAAGTATAATTTGAGCAAAATCCCAAAGCTGATTGGTTCATCAAAGCTGAATGATAAAATAGTATGGCCACTTCAGTTTTTAGTAAACATTACAGAATGGAATGGTGCATTTGTTGCAAAGTATTTTCAACGGCAAATCAATTCTTATTTGATTTAGTAGAGAATATAGTTGGAGCAGCAGGATGATGTATGTGGGACTGAGACTAAATAAACGACAGTGTTTAACTTAATATGTACAGTGAATCCAACAAAAAAAAAATACCAGGCTAAGTACATCTTGGAGAGGGGAGTGACAATACTGACCTCTTGGATGCTGGGGTGAAACATGCTTATGAACAGCAAATGAGTGGGGGCAGCAGTGGCAGTGTAGTAGTGCGTTAGTTATGATGGGACATTTTAAACTTCTGTAAAAATGTCTATGTGGAGTTAGAGTTATGCTTTTGACAGGTACACATAAAACCCTCTGGTGGGATTTATCCTACACCTTCTTCTCTTCTGTATTTAAGAATAAGTTTAGCTTCTCTTTCATCTTACGAACCCGAACTGTGTATGTGTTGAACTTCCACAAGCTTTTCCTCATCTTTTCCTTTTTTCCCTAACTTAAATATCTTTGCTGTATACTCCCTATGCTTTTGCTATATGTGCGTTAAGTTACTTTTAACAAGTGGCTCTTTTATTTGTAGATATTTTTAGATTGCAGGGCAAAAGTTTTATTTATTTCAATCATAAAGCTGATTATCTCAATTCATTTATTTTTGTTTATTCTCTTTCTCTCTCTCTCTCTCTCTACAGTTGCCAGAAGGTTATGCTGCGACTATTTTCTGTGAGACATTGCTTAATGATAAAGTGAGACATCACAAGACCAATGTGTGGTCAGCAATATCCTTGAGTTCTCCAATAAAGTCATGTGTCCTTGGGCAAAATTAGAACCCGGTGTGGACTGGATGTTGCAAGACCATTAGCTGTCATGGGTGAATGATATGTAATAGCAGGCTTTGGATGCAGCAATGTAATGTAATGAGCAGAGCACCGACCGGAATCACTTTTAAGTATTGCTTCAAGAACACTTTCACACTCATGTTAGATAGATTAAAACAAAGGCATTACAATCGATGCTGCTTTTGATTTTGACTTTTTTTATTCCACTTACTCTTCATCCCAGTCAAAACTTGGCACCTACATTACCCATGACGCAAGTTGACTGCCAACAATTTGTTCGGAGAGTCGGTATGCTAGTAACGATAAATGAAGCCTCAAGCAGAGATGAGCTACAGAAGTCAGGTTAACTCACTTCTTTCTAACTCCACACCCTCAGATTTCTCATTTTCAAACTCTTAAGTCTTCAGACCTAATCGATGCTGACTGAAGTGAAATAATGGGTAGGTCGTCACATCAAGCAAACCCGAACATAATAACCAATGGTGCTTTAGCGGGTGAGATTGCCAATTACTTCAGTAATAATTTCATGAGTAAGGTAGAAAATCTTAGAAATAACTTGACACCCACTTTTCATAGGGCTCCTCCCTATGCACACTAATTAAGAATTGTGTGATGAGAGATAAGAACTGCAACTTTGATTTTGTGCATGTTGATACCCCTGGTATTGAGAGAATGTTGTTGTCTCTGCAAAATGAGACACAGGCTGGTACTGACCATCTAGATGGCAAACTGTTACGATTTGCTTTTGATCATGTACCTATTCCAATTGGTCACATCTTTATTAAATGCTTAATGTACAGTGTATGCCCAAAGGTCTGGAAAGTGCAATTCCAATACCAAAGGGTAATAAACTAACCTTCACGAGTACAAACAGCAATATGGACTCATTCTTTCTGAGAGATCGCAGATAATCTTTTATAATGGTAGCTTATCAGACTGCAGATACATTAGTAGTGGGGTTCGACAAATAATTTGCTTAGGCCCCTTATGTTATAATCTGTTCAGTCTGTTTTCTTTTGTATTCACTTCCTGTTTTCTTTTGTTGTCACAGTTGTTGTGTATGGTTTCTAGTTGTACTTCCTTTAGGTTTCCCCACACACCTGTACTGTAGTGTTGGATGAACAGTTGTCGTGGTCTGAGCACATTGACGGCATTGTGACTAAAATGGGAAAGGGCATAGCAATTTACTAGAAAGCGCTCCACTTATTTAACATCCTCTATTATTTGTCAGGTATTAAAGTCCTTGGTCTTTTGTCACCTGCAATACTGTCCAGTCATATGGTCAGCGGCAGCAAAGAGAGATATTAACAAACTTCAACTAGTTCAAAACTGAGCTGCCAGATTGGTTGTCCAGTCCTAAATAAGAACAAATACAGCATATATGCACTCCTGACTGTCATGGTTCCCAGTTGAATTTAAACTCCACAATAGCCTTCTCATGTTTTTCAGAAATGTAGTATATAATCAGACACCTGAATATTTTTTCAACCAAATACAACGCACATGCTACAGACATAGTCATCACACTAGGAATGCTAGCTTTAGTCACTTGATACCTCCAACCCCAAGAACAAATCTCCTCAAATGCTATGTTATCTACCGTTCCATAATAGCTTGGAATTCACTAACTCCTCATACAAGTAAAAAACTGTAATTTAAAAAACAAGTAAAGAATCACCTAAGGCAACTGACCATATGATTAGAACTCCATTGCCTTTGTAGATTCCCAATACTTCTTCGATGAAGTTATGGATACATAATGTAGATTGTCGGTTCTGATACTATACATTTTAGTCTCTGACTGTAATATTCTCACTGTACTGTTTAGCTGTTTGTTTTATGTCATGTTTTGTATAAATTATGTATTGTCCTTTCTGTGGACCCCAGGAATGCGTCAGCTAATGGGGATCCAGTTAATAAACATATAATAAACAAATAAACTTAGAGACATTAATCAGACTTGACCCAGCTCCCTCGTCAGACACTAAAGGCTTTACATTTTTCACATAAGCAGTAGTACTCCCCGACACCAGGAAACAGACTTTAATGTATAAAATCTATGGACTTTCCCTTGAAAAATACAGTGCAAGCCTTCTCTTATTATCAGGAACAACATTATTAACCTCAGATTCAAGCAACAGTAGCCAAGGAATATCAAAATTATTGTGTTTGAATATTTGGTTCAATTAATATATCGATCATTACGACATCATAACATTTTATTGACCTTTTTTTGCATTTCATTTTACTTCACCTGTTTATTTGTGTGCACACAAATGCAGAATTCAGGAGAATCGCATCATACAATCTTGAGTCTAACCTTCATGGCTAAGAGTGACCAATAGAGCAGAAACTAATAGTAGAGCTAGCTGCATTTATAACAATTAAAAACATTCTTTATCCATCATATCATTCTAAATGAAGGCTATTAAGAACACTTCAAATTAGTACTGACTTAGCTATAACCAACTACTGCATTTTTTTCTGCATTTTGTATCAACTCTGGCAGATCCCCCTTTCGGATCAGTTTTATCGTGTTTTGGCTTTACATGAGTCGAATAATTGGCGATCAGGAGAGACACGATGATGTGTCGGAGCTGATTAAAGAGAGTGGGTTTTTTTTATGTATGAGACTTACGTTGTGGTTTATGTCCTCCTTAAAACAAGGAGGAGCCTAACCTGCACTCAACACATTCCCACACTGCTGCTTATCTGCTATTGTGGATTTACTTCGCAAAATTTCAAATACACTAAATTGTAAATTCACAGTTGCCAGCAGGAAAACCTGTTCTTTAAAACCATAGGTTGTGGTCCCATTATCATCTACATCATGTTTCCCCCTAGGGTACATATCAATGTTCCTATAACTTTCCTCGACCCATTACATGTGCAGAGCGTGCAGTCTGCACGGACTGCAGGAATGGGAAGATTTTGAAATGTTATGTTTACCAGACAAATAGGAAGACAAGGATTGTCAAATTGTCCACAAGTCCACTGTCAACCAAAACCGACAATGTGTTATTCTGTCTCTCAGTATTTTCTAACTTCACCAACTTTACAGATGCTTTCACCTCCAAGCCCTTTGGTTCCTACTGATGATGTTATTTTTTTTAAAACACCTCACATATATAGTTTAATTTAAAATATAGGCTCGTTAATTTCCATTGGTCACTGTATTTTTCTAAGAACAGCACTTGAATAAATGTACGCAGTGTATACTCACACAGGCTCTGTCCTCTACTGGACACTATGGGCAATGGACACACCATCACTTAGCCTTGACTTCCCACTTGTGATGCTACCGCGGTGTGATGTGTTGGGCTACCGATGGCCCCCATCCTGCTTCCACCCAGGGCAGTGAGCTGTCTCACCCAGCCCAAGCGGATTAAGTTTTGCCCCCTCTACCAGACATCTGGCAGCGTGTCAAGCATCTTGGCAGTAGCAACTAAAGAACCCGAGCCCCCCTTACACGTATAATGTCCTTCCTCAGGGTGCAGGGTCGCAAGAACAAGGAGTGACAAGGAGACACTGGAATCTTTTTACAAATGATTTCCACTGAGAGAGCAGCACTCTTAAAGTGATGTCTGGTACAGCTATAAGCCTTCCATGCATTCATATACCTCTCCTCCAGCTCTGATTTTTCCATATCGGACTCTCATGAGCCATCCTTCCATTTATTGAATGTTTGGCAGCTCTGAGGTCTAAGCCAGTACATTGAAGCTCTTTACCTGCAGATCCAAAGTTTTTCGCTCACCCTCTAACACAGTTTTAGGAGAAGTAGTGATGCAACTGAGCGTTAATTGAAGGGATGGACAGGTGGAGATAATAACCCAATCTCCAGCTCTGCAGCATTCCCCCTCCGTTCAAGGGCGTCAGAAGGAGATGGATTACCCTTAGCAGAACTGTTACAGAAACAGGCTGTGTCTTCTTTCCTCAATCCCCGCAGCCAGAAAGGTTTGTCCGAGATGTCAGACCTGCCTAGAATTTTTATACGGGGCAATTCGTTCACCACTGTCTACTTAAAGGTGCATATTTTAGCCAAGGTTCAATTAATGTTTAAGGTTGATGGTGTTGATCGCCATGCAGATGCTGGGGTCTATGGCAGCTGCTCATCCAGTTGTTTCAATCTAGCTCTCTGAGGGCTCACACATTACCGGGTCGGGGAAGCAGAAATGGATCTGTTTGCCCACCGACGCAGCACTCACTTGGCACAACAGGACAATCCACCTCTGAAGGTGGACACTTGTGCACATGTGGTTGTCCTATGCCACTATAAAAGTGTATGGAGCAGCCATTTCTTCCTGCCAAGAGGGTTTTGTCCAAAGACCAGACATTGGCCCCCCTCTTCTGAAACAGTACTGCAGTGGGTCAGAAGACAGCGCCCCGTTTGTTTCCCCCTCCCTGCAATGGGGACTGCCGTTGATGGTAGATGCCTTGGTGAGGGTTCCTTTGAGCCTCTGGAGCACGTTTCTGAAGGTTTGCTGATTGCACTGACCTCAGCTAAGAGACCATGTGAGCTAACTGCCCTGTCGTGACACCCTAGTTATTTGTTGCGTGTGGTGACCACAGCGGGGCTAGACTCCACCAAATCCCTCCTATGTTAACAAAGATGTAAGGATTTCTTTCCGGTCAAGGGTTTTATAGCTGGATGTTTTTTTTCTTCCACCCCAAGCAAGGGAAAGGAGGAGTTTTTTTTTTCTTCCACCCCAAGCAAGGGAAAGGGAGGAGAAGTAGCATCTTCTTTGCCCAGTTCCTGCGTTGGCATGTGCTTTTAAATGCCAGGCCCTCATCAGACACACTGAACAGCTGTTCATGTGCTTTGGGGATAGTGTAGCCAACATGTCCCTATTAAAGAAACGATGACAAAAATGGCGTTGTGTGTGCATCCTCCAAGAATAAAGGTAGGCAGGATTAGACATGCACACACTCTACATGCAGTGTGGCAGTTTGGTGGGGGGAGTGTCAAAGGGAATATATACGGCTGTGTTGTGGTTGACAACTTGTCCATTCAATTCAATTCAGTTTATTTTGTATAGCCCAGAATCACAAATTACAAATTTGCCTCAGAGGGCTTTACAATCTGTGCACATGCGACATCCTCTGTCCTTCCCTCACATCGGCACAGGAAAAACTCCCCTAAAAAACCCCTTTAACAGGGAGAAAAAAGGAAGAAACCTATGGGAGAACGACAGAGGAGGGATCCTTCTCCCAGGATGGACAGAATGCAATAGATGTCATGTGTACAGAATGAGCAGCATAACAGTTCTTAGATACAACACATTCAATGTATATGACATAAATGATTCATATAATAAGACTACTTATAATAACAGCAGCAATTATTACAGTAGAATTATAGCCATGAAAATAGGGATAGTAATGTTGAACCCATTCATCCAGTTCCATCTCTTGGACACGTCAGGCTCTTTTTCAGGCTCTGTGCTTGCTGGAACATTACAGGACTGGTCCCTACATGTCACTGTGCTACTTGATGAGCCTGGCAATGTGGTGTACACAGCTTGACTTTTAACCCGTGCAGGGTTGCGCTATGGCTCTGCCAAGTTTAGTTAGGTACTACCTGGGTTGGCTGGTCACCCTTACTTCTCGGCTGTTGCAGCCTAGGTTTTAGCCCAAGCAGAGCCCTTAACCAAAGGGGCCCAGCGCCTCTGACTCCGCTCGCTGAAGACGGTGTGGGAGCAGCGATGTGTTTGCCTTATATACGATGGGGTTTGCACTTATTCCGGTAGGCACGTAGGCTACGCTTATGTAAATGTTTTATTGTCGAACTCATGCTCCAGTAGAGGGCTCTGTCTTTGCTTATATCTTATAACTAGGGTTACAATATCTTAACCTTTCCACCACTAGTGGAGAAGACTGTGGCAGTTTACTAGGGAAGGAAAGTACGCCTAAAATGTGGCCCAGCTTTTAAAGCCCACATACAGTGGGTACGGAAAGTATTCAGACCCCTTTAAATTTTTCACCCTTTGTTTCATTGCAGCCATTTGCTAAAATCGAAAAAAAGTTCATTTTTTTTCGCATTAATGTACACTCAGCAACCCATCTTCACAGAAAAGACTTGTCTTGCACTGAGGAGAGGCTTCCGTCGGGCCACTCTGCCATAAAGCCCCGACTGGTGGATTGTCTTGTTGGAAGGTGCTGCAGTGATAATTGACTTTGTGGAACTTTCTCCCATCTCCCTACTGCATCTCTGGAGCTCAGCCACAGTGATCTTTGGGTTCTTCTTTACCAGTGATCTTTGGGTTCTTCTTTACCTTCACCAAGGCTCTTCTCCCACGATTGCTCAGTTTGGCTGGACGGCCAGGTCTAGGAAGAGTTCTGGTCATCCCATACTTCTTCCATTTAAGGATTATGGAGGCCACTGTGCTCTTAGGAACCTTGAGTGCTGCAGAAATTCTTTTGTAACCTTGGCCAGATCTGTGCCTTGCCACAATTCTGTCTCTGAGCTCCTTGGGCAGTTCCTTCGACCTCATGATTCTCATTTGTTCTGACATGCACTGTGAGCTGTAAGGTCTTATATAGACAGGTGTGTGCCTTTCCTAATCAAGTCCAATCAGTTTAATTAAACACAGCTGGACTCCAATGAAGGAGTAGAACCATCTCAAGGAGGATCAGAAGAAATGGACAGCATGTGAGTTAAATATGAGTGTCACAGCAAAGGGTCTGAATACTTATGACCATGTGATATTTCAGTTTTTCTTTTTTAATAAAATTTCTACATTTCTGTTTTTTTCTGTCAAGATGGGTTGCTGAGTGTACATTAATGCGAAAAAAAATGAACTTTTTCGATTTTAGCAAATGGCTGCAATGAAATAAAGAGTGAAAAATTTAAAGGGGTCTGAATACTTTCCGTACCCACTGTATTACTGTCCACATTAAGTTGACAATTTATTTGTATTCTGCAAATGCATTTGCTTTGAAAGCAAAAGCACCACTGTGTCAAGCTGAGCTTAAAACAGCCAGCTGTCTCAACTAACAGCACAAGTGGGAGAGTTAAATTTGTAAGGCATCTTGTTTGTCACGGATTATTTCCTTAAGGAGACTTTTATTTCTCCCATTGGTGTCAGGTGATTGGTGAGAAGCAGAGTGTAACAGAGTGAATAAGACCAGAACAGAGTTTCTTCATATTTACTGTGATAGATCTCACACTGTGGAAGTTGATGTTATATTAAAGACGAATGAATGTCAGAATAATTGCTTGTTCTGAAGCAGCAAAGCAATTCATGTTACCTGATTTACTCATACCAAGCTTAAGGTGTTCACTATGTCAGATACTGATCAATATTTCATACTTATCTTACATAAACACTGTATCAAAGAATATAAGTTTCATAAAAATGTCTGTTGGATGGACTTATATTGTCTATTACATATGTTCATTTATTCAAGCAAAAACTAGAATCATGAATAAAGAAGAAAGAGCAACATAGATGCACAAAAACACAGAATACACATCTGATGATGAACAGAGAGGACGAATGTGATGAAGGTCAGAGTTAGAAAAAGAAAGATCCAAAAATAAAGAGAGAGAAGAGAGAAGGAAAGACAGAAATGAATCAAATAAACCAAAAAACATGAACTACTAAAACCAAATGATTCTTGCCCTCTTTCACTTAAAGTGCTGTATGAAGTCTCACCTGTTGGGCTCTCTAGTCCACCAGCTGCTGTGTCTCCTCCCCCCCCAGTGGTGGCAGTAGCAGGGGCAGTGGTAGTGCTACCAGTGTACTTCTTACGGCCGCTGTACTCAGTGCTGCTCTCATCGTCCAGGATTGTAGTGGCTCCTGATTGGATTCCAGAGTCTGAGGCATAGTAGGTCTGCTGCCATTCTGCCACCTTCACCACACTGTCCGCCTCACTCACTGCAGGCACAGTACAAACGGACGACATTATAAAAAATACAACAGTCAATCCATATGACATGGATGATAAATAGAATGAGAAGTAATAGCAGTTACGGCAGTCAACAGCAGTAGTGGATATAATAGAATGATGATTGTAATAAAAGCAGTAAAAGTTACAGTAATTTAAGTTAAAATACATTTATATATAAAAAAAACACGTATGTAAATGTGACCAATAGTAATACTTTTAAACCAAATTTACAGAGGCAAAAACCCAGATCTGTTTTTTTGTCGTTGTTTTTTGTATTTTAACTATTGATGTAACTACCTAACCAGCCGGAAAAATAGCCTCAAAGCTGAACGACTCCTGTTTCAGGTATAGTGAAGACAACAGTAAAGTTCAGCAGTCTTCTACATTGCTTATGTCATTTTCTAATGTTTTTCTGGGTACTAGGACATTCAGTAATAATATAATGGGGCGTAGGGGCAGTAAATTACCAGATGTGTCTGTAAAATAGCTATATCTACTTAAACTACACAAAAATGACAAACTGTCAGAAAACTGCCCATGCAAAGGAGTGTAAAAGAAACCAAATGGTGTCTGTAGTGTCATGAGGATTTCTACTTTCAAACTCTATATTGTTTGTCCAAGTTGTGTGAGGATCAAACGGGTGGCGCGGCATCAACACCTCAGTCAGCCAAAAGATGGGCCGCTGCATGTTGACAAGTTCAATCAATTATCATGAGCTTCACTTAACACAGTGAGCAGTTTGGGAGTGAAGGAACATCAGACGTTGTACTTTAGTGACTGTGTTTATGTGCTGGAGATGTATACAGCAGATATCAGCAGACAGAGAAGAGCTGGCTGCCGTGGTGTCAGAGCACTTACTTTGCATGGACATCATCTCCACCCACTGGTACCACTGCCTTCACTGACCTCTGACCTGCAGAGCAAGAGAGGACACATTCAGTTTGCAAACAGGATTGCTTACAAGATTCAACTAATCTTTTCTGGAGGATTAAGGCTTTAATCACCATATTCTGCAAAGCATGTTAAGGAATTAGTTCGTCTCACATTCCTCTGAAATACACCCATATACCACAAAGCTCATCAGAGGGGTCAGTCAGGGGATTATTTGTCGCTAAATATAATTTTCGTCACTAAACCTTACACAGTAGCAGGATATAACATCCATAATAAACTTGAGGGCATTTTTTTTACTGTGTGTAAGTTGTAAAGAAAACCATAATTTATTGCTGTTGTGATAAGACATCATTTCTTTCCATAAAGCCAAAAACTGCCTGGGGAACAGCAGCAAGATACATAGATGTCAATGTTGTGAAGCATATAAAACTCCAGAGAGTACCTTTATCAAACTCCCAGAAGCCACGACTGGTGAAAGGTCACAGTGTCTCATCTTCCTGCCAAGAGCCCTTCACAGACCCCACTTCCTGGTGGGGATTCACAATAACATTCCAGTAATATGAAGGGTCTGTGCTCACGAGAATGCACACAAAATATTGCTACACTCAAGTATATCTCATCTACCAGTCAAGCTTGATTTAATGACACTTCATTATTAACCAGGACAGATCATGTTGGGTTGGCACATATATTTTACGCTGTTAACACATGACATGACTCCGGGGAGATGTACATTATACTGAACAGGTTCAACACGTATGGGGTTAGTTGAACCTAACTTTTTTGGAGACATCAAACCAGTTTAAATGATTTGAAATGCCTGTCTGAATAGATCAGTCGAGACAATATCAGTATTAGTGGGACGACTCTGTGGCTCAGAAGGTAGAGTGGGTCGTCCATCAATCAAAATGTCGGTGGTTCAATCCCTGGCTCCTCCAGTGCCATCGGTGTGTGATTGGGTGTGAATGGTTAGATAGTCCTAATGGGCAGGTTTCACCTTGCATGGTAGCATCAGTGTATGAATGGGTGTGAATGGGGTAATGATGACATGTATTAGAGTCATTAGAGTCATTTAGCAGATGCTTTTATCCAAAGCGACTTACAATCAGTAGTATATTACATATCATTCACCCATTCACACACTGATGACAGGCTACCATGCAAGGTGCCACCATCAGACTCTAACTAACATTCATGCAACATCCAGTCCACACCGATGGCAAGCCTTCGGGAGCAACTTGGGGTTAAGTGTCTTGCCCAAGGACACATCGACTGCCGAAGCCGGGTATCGAACCGCCGACCCTCTGATTGGAGAACTACCTTGCTCTCCACTACGCCACAGCTGCCCCCTGACATGTAGTGTTAAAGCGCTTTGAGCGGCCGGAAGACTAGAAACAAGTAAATGGCAAAATTGAACAGTACTTGTTTAGCACTTTTCTAGTCCTACAACCACTCAAAGCGCTTTGATTCTGTATGTCATCATTCACCCATTTACAACACACCGATGGCACAGCCTTCAGGAGCAACTTTGGGTTAAGTGTCTTGTCCAAGGATCGAACCACTTATCCTGATTGGAGGACGACCCTGCTCTACCACTGAGCCAAAGTCGCCCCCAGTCCATTATTGCGTGTGTCTGAACACCTCGTCATGTCTAGATTTTATATTATCTCTCTTTCATTCAGATGTAAATATTCCTTTTACCATTTCAAATACAAATGGCAGTTTATTTCGTAAGGACTAAGTTTTAGTTTTGAAATATTCAACAAAAGAAGTAACAATACACTGACCAGTAGTACTGGAGCTAAATATTGCAAGACAAATGCACACGATATGTATAAAACTACCAGTTACCTTGCAAGTTTAGCTGATTGCATTGGATGTTTAGTCTTTGCAGTAGGCATTGAAACCCAATATTTAGCTACAGCAATAACAGTTAAATTTTACTCAATTTTGCTATTTCTACCTTAAAATATCCCGGCTGATGATCCAAAAAATATACAAGAAAGCTGAATCATTAGTAACAAAATGCCCTTTTTTGTGCACAAGATGTGAATGATTGTTTTTGTATACAGTCGTGATCTCGGTCTCATCAGAAAAGTAACTCTTTCAAACATTTTACTATCAAAGAGTCATAATTGGGCCAAACGATTCAATTTCAATTAAATTAAAATATATTTGTACAGCCTAATATCGAAAATTTGCCTCACTTAAATCTGTACAACATACGACATCCACAAATGTCATTTGACAGGATGGTCTCATCAGGTGTTCTAACTGTACCTACGAAAAATAATGCGTTATAATTCATAGATATCTCACAAAGTCATTTTGTATGTTATCCCCGTATCCATGAACGAGGAAGTACAAAGACAACAAAAATGTGATCTATTTGTCACATACCTTTGTTAAGTGAGTAACAGCACTTCCAAAGTTTTTTTTAACCCAAACCATGATCTTTTCCCTAAACCTGAGTTTTGTTGCCTTAACGTAACTGAGTTGCTCCCTGTGAAGACGGAAGTTTATTTTGAAAAGACTGTATGCAAGTTTTGAGCGGAAATAAACACGTGTAGCTGGCTTTCTTAGGAAAAATAAGCGCAAAATTAGGAGTTACTGTTCTTAAGATATCAAGTTGTATTACTGTTGTATGAGAATTGGTTGCAACCACACACAGCGGGTGGAGAGCTTGCCTCTCAAACCCATCTGCTCACATAAAATCAATTGACTCTCAATTACAACACATGTCCTGCCTTTGGGAGACAGCAGCAGCTGCCTTAAACAGTATAAATACAGCTGATTAAATGAACACTGACCTCTTTTGTCTCAAGGGTGTTGGTTAATCAATAGAAGTAGGCTGCTACTCACTAGCAACGATGATTACTGCAGCTTTTTTGATGACTACTGATATAATATCACTTGTACACCAGGCAAAAAGGTTAAGCCCAATAATCTCCACACATTTTCTTTCTAGCTAGTTCCTGAAGATTTCTGAATCAGTTTTCCCCCTGAAAACCTAATTTCCTTTGGACAGCAAGAACCTAACCCTAACCCTTACAGTGGTTTGCCTTTGCCAACCAGTCAAGTATCAGACTACATCCATGTCTGTCCAAAATGACTTCACTAACTGCGTTCACAGTTGGACAGACAGAAGGGCAGACGGATGAACGGACGGTGGACAAACGGAATACAGAGTGCCTCTGGTCTCAGCTATTGTCGACATGGAGGCATTAAAATGCAATTGTATCTTAATTCTTCTCAAGCTGCCAGTCAAAAAGCTACACATGAGCTCTTCCTTTGCAAAGAAAAAAAAACATCATCTTTTCAGGAGAAACTCAGCAGTCTAAATGATATAAGCACCCATCCTTAATGATAAATTTAAGACTTCAGTTTACTGTTGATACAATTCATTGCTTGACAACTCACTAACAACGATCACGTTATTACAAAAAAGCTATTTCAAACCAATGATATGGCTGTCCATTGGCTCCAGCTGTCATATTGGCTCAATATTTATATCAACCAATATGTCAGCTGGAAAAGATCTTTGAAATGTAGACGTCCGGCCATTTCCCTCTGCTCTTCACCGGGTCAAATCACAATCACATTTGCTCCCTGGATCAACAAATCCTAGCTACTGTGCCTTGACTTCCACTTCTGTCTGCATGATGTGTCCGTGTGCTCAAGCTGTCAAATGTCGCACAAAAAGGATGTTTTGCTGGTGATCTACTGCAGAGGGCCAAGTTATAATCAGTAATGTGTTTTAATGGCCATCCATTCCACTGTGTTTTTTAATGGACTCAGAAGCTCATTCAGTGAGCGACTACGGATGTCTTAGTGTTCTACTCAACAGCTCGGGAGGTCTTTTGTTCTAGCAGTGTCATCATTTTATCATATTAGACATCTGGGGGAAATTGTCATAATTAGCATTTCAAATCTTGAGTAATAGCCAAAAATGTGTTTTGTGAGCTTAGAGTAACCTTAACCTTTGACCTCCAAAATCAAATCAGTTCATCCTTAGGTCCAAGTGGATGTTTGTGCCCCAAAGAAATATCACGTTCATGAAAATGGCATGGACAGACCGACAACCCTAAAACATGATGCAACAGCCATGGCATCATTTATGCGGCGGGCCATAACAAAGAATTGTTTCAGGAGAAAATGTCCCTGGACCCCACTTTTACAACTTTAAGCTTTTTTTCATACTTGCATTCACAAAAGCTTTAATGTTTCTTCCAAGTACATCCCTCTTCCCCTCATTTTTGACAGCCAACCCTCCATAGCAGTGAACTGCATGGCTTCCTGAGCAGTCAGTGTGGTGTAAATTGCTCTGTGCCTCCATATGTTTGTTGAAATCCCTGCTTAATTAAAACTGAGCAGACTCTGTAGGATAAATGTGGAGTTAAAATGTCATGGAAAGGTTTGTCGCTGGATGTTGGAGCGTTCCCCCATTAGTGTGAAAGCTCTGCAGAGCAGAGTACATGGAGGAGAGAGAGGAAATGAGAGCTGAAGAAAAGGAGAATATATGAAGAGAAAAGTGAAGGAATGGAGAGGGAACAACTGAGCTCATGATGAAGTGAAGGAAAATGAAGAAAGAAGGAGTCAATAGAAGAGCCAGAGAGGATGACAAGAGTGATGGGAATAAAAAACGTGTGTGTTTGAGGTGTGAATGTTTGAAGGAAGAGACTCAGAAGATGAGACATACATACGTACGCTAGTGTGATTATTTACTGAAAGGTCCACACGGTGTATGTGAATCTGTGTGTGAACAAGTGTATGAATGTACTGAAGGTAGAGAGACAATCCTATTTGATGATAGGCTAACCATGTAATGATGTTGCTGTGCTTTTGTATAGGAGGAGACCAGCTGATCAGAACAGCTGATATCATGATTGACACCCCCGAACAAAGACATCGAGGAAATCATGAGTGAGCATGTGTGAGGAGAGAGTGACAGATGTATGAGAAATAAACTACAAGACTAAAGCATACGAGAGTATTGTCTTCCTGACTGAATTTACGCTAGAGCTTCATTAATACAACCATCAGCCACGCAGACACATATGTGACTCCTGACACACAGGCCTCATTAATACACGCCAATTCTAATCTAAGCCACGTAGTGGAGAGCAAGGTAGTTCTCCAATCAGATCGATACCCGGTCGGCAGTCGATGTGTCCTTGTGACTGAAGGCTTGCCATCGGTGTGGACTGGATGTTGCATGAATGTTAGTTAGAGTCTGATGGTGGCACCTTGCATGGTAGCCTGTCACCAGTGTGTGAATGGGTGAATGATATGTAATATACTACTGACTGTAAGTCGCTTTGGATAAAAGCGTCTGCTAAATGACTGTAATGTAATGTAATGTAATCCAACAGGCCTACACCTTTTGTCAAAATCAGGGAACATCTCTTATCCTTAATTTGAATAAAGTGATTCATCGGATTAAATTATTTCATTTTATTTTTGTTAAAGTTCCTCCGTTTGGGTGCAGAAAGAGGGAGAACAAAACATTTTTCTAAGGTTAAACGCCAACAAATATTGATTGAAGCTGAATATTTTGTTAAATTAAATAATGAATTTTGAAATGATCACATCAATCTGACATTTGGACTTCACAAGGTTGTGGAGTTATTGAAAATGTTTCAATCTCACGAGTTGGAAACAATCATAAGCAACCACAACTGGAGTGTAATTCTACTAATAATGTATCATCAACACTCATTAGTGTAGCAAGATATTTAACTGCAACTGTGCATAATTGACAGGTTTAAACAATATGAATCGACATGCAAAAAAAAGAGAAAGTTTGCAGCATTTGAATGTCGTTTTATAATTTGAATGTCAACATTAGGAATGAAGCTTCAAACTATTCATCTCAACCCTATGACACAGCATCTCACTCCGTGAAGTCTGATTATTCAGAACTTGAACTTGAAGATGCATTTGCAGGAATTTTTATCTTTTTTTTTTTATTTACTTCATCAAGTAGTCATCAAACTTAAAGGATTGTCCTTCTATCACAACACAGATGGCTGCAATATGCTCAATAATCACATAATCTGTAATAAATTCATAAAGGAGAGCTCTGGGTCAGTGAGAGAAGCATCCACTCCTACTGGAGCGTGGCCTTGTGTGTTCATAGAGAATCCCAGTGTGCATTGTGTATTCTCTAGTGAGGCAAACAGATCCACCTTCGCCTTCCCAAATCTATCCCAAAACATCTGGACTATTGTGGGTCTCTGGGGCGGCTGTGGCATAGTGGAGAGCAAGGTAGTTCTCCAATCAGAGGGTCGGTGGTTCGATACCCGGCTTCGGCAGTCGATGTGTCCTTGGGCAAGACACTTAACCCCAAGTTGCTCCTGAAGGCTTGCCATCGGTGTGGACTGGATGATGAATGAATGTTAGTTAGAGTCTGATGGTGGCACCTTGATGGTAGCCTGTCATCAGTGTGTGAATGGATGAATGATATGTAATATACTAAAAGCGTCTGCTAAATGACTGTAATGTAATGTAATGTAATGTTTCCACTCGTTGCAGGGTCGACCTCTGACAGGCATAGTGCCCACTGAGCAGTTCTGTACCCCCCGTGGTAGTCTCTGATGAAGAGTAGGTGCTAGTGAGACCACAACAGAAGGCTCCTGGCTATTCCCAGCAGCCTGGTTGAGTGCACGCCGCCCTGATTGTTGACGTTCGCTCTGTCATGCTGTCTGATTTCAGTTCTTTTTTCTCGCTCAGAAAAATACAGTCTGTGTTCGGTTTGAACAAGTGAACTGAAGTCAGATAGAATGTCAGAGGGGGGGAAGGGCAGCTGCCAGGTGATGGTCAGTGAGAGAGGATCTATTTGGATTGATAAACTTCATTACTGAGAATGTTTGTTCCCATATGTAGGTGGATCAAGAGAGAACCAACATCTTCTGAGCAGGCATCCTCATCCGTGGAAAGTTCTCCTCTTTGAGAGAGAACCAACATCTTCTGAGCAGGCATCCTCATCCGTGGAAAGTTCTCCTCTTTGATAAAAGATAAAAAAATCCAGCAGTGATACTGAGCTCTGCCAGCAGTGTATCAGACTGCAGGTCAGTGAGTTCGAGGTGAACATCACTGTGAAGGGAGAAGAAATCATGTGCAATTAATTTTCAACTGGTTGGAAGTCTTTGAAAACTCACGATGCAGTAGCCTTTTTAGCACTGACTTACACAACACCTCCTGATGTTTAATAAAATGCTGAAATACAAATTCTGTTATGGGTTGATTTCAGTCACTTTTTCTTGTATCTGCCTCAAAAGTCAGACATTTTTCCCTGTCCGGTTTGTGTGTATGTTTAAACATGGTCCTGAGAGAGTGGAGGTATGGGTTGAGGTCTACCAAAGAAAGTGGCCCTTGGGAGCAGAATCGATGCCAGGATTTTTTCCCGCGCCGGGAATGCAGCAAACCCATTTTCATTATGCCTGTTGACTCTGGTGAGGGGCTCGTAGCAAGATACCGGGGCTCTTAGTTTTCCGGGGTCAGACAAAAAAACTCCTCCGTGAAGAGTTGAAGCTCTGGGAGCAGGGCCACAGTGGAGGACTTCTTGCAGGCTGCTCCTGCTGACAGACATTTAGGCCTAAGAGGATGCAAGCAGGTGCAGGTCGGTCTGCTGGCATGTTGATCTCTAGATCTGCTGCCATTTTTGTGATGCCTGGCAGGTCCTGAAAAAGTTCCTTAGTGGGGGGGAAAATGATGAGTAGAAGGAGAAAGGCATTGCTGCGATGATCCTGCAGCGTTTTTTCTAATAAGTCGGCTCCCACTGTGTCTTGGCCACAGTGGGAGCCGACTTATTAGAGTAGCCCAGAAGTCCTTCCTCATTGCCAAAACTCTTTTGGGGGGATCCTCAGGCATACCCAGGCCAAATGGAAAATATAATCTTTCAAGCATTTTGTGAGTCTTCCCTGGGTTTTCCCTCCGGTTGAACATTCCAGGAAAACATCCGGAGAGCGCTTCAAGGAAGCACACTAATCAGAACCCCAAGGCTCCTCAACTGGTTCCTTTCAAAGCAACTGGGCAGCAGTTCTACTCAAAGCTCGGTCCAAACATCAGCATCCTTCACAATGTCCCCAAGGTTGAGCCAGATCTCCTATGAAGGAAGCGTGTATCCAAAGTCTCAATTTTTCTTTGTACTTCCCAGAGCTCAATGACCGATTGGTCCTTTGCTCTCACACTTTGGCCCACAAAATATTGGATTGAACATTTTTTATACTCTAACTACAACTACAATATGTTGCCTTTGAACTAATGAGGTGATCACATCATCTATGCAGATTGTGATCTAGATTCACACTCTTGACTTAGATTTTTACCCTTTTGAAATTCATAGTTATACTCAAAAGTTACAATAAGATTCTCTACTGCTTGGCTGAGCCTTAAGACTAAAATGACAAGGTATCACGTCTATCTGTCCCTCCTCTCCAGCTGCATTCCTTATTATCCAGGCGTATTCACTGCCATTTTCCATCCATCCACCAGAGGGCCATGGACTTTTCCTCCTCTCCCCATCACCTGACTCCCACACTCATCTACACCTGTCCCCGCTTCCTTCGTCTGCTCTGTAGTCACCTGACCTTTCTCACCCACCGCCTTTCCTGCATCTCATTCTCTCAACAGCCTCAGATCATATAACAGCCCACTTCCATTCATCCCCTGCCAGACCATCAACTGTAGTTTTGCTTTGTTGTTTCTTGGCATTTGCTTTGGAGCTTCTGATTCCTGGAACCTGTATCTGCATGTCCGACCTTCAGCCTGATTTTAGACTTCTGGATTTCCAGCCTGGATTTGTTTGCCTGATGGACTGCCTCCCCAGTTTTCACCCTTGTTATGATAATAGACCAGTGGTAACAACATTTTTTATTAATTTCCCCCAATTACAGCTCGTAAAATTCAAAAAAAAAGTTCCACACTTTCCACCACTTTCACTTTTGCGGACACAGCAGCAAATCACTTATTTGTGTGTTCTTTATTTAGCCCAATCAGGTGCTCCTTTCATCCAACTCCTGATGAGAATTCTCTACCCTGCCCCCTCCAGCATCAGACTTCTTTCAAAAGATACAGCAGAGATGTGCAAATGTTAGTTCAAAACAGATTCATTTATACAGACCCTTCGAATCTACAGTCGATAAGTGGAGCTAACACAACCCAAGTGGCTTTGGAATAAATTTTTAAATCTTGTATTCACAAAATGTGTAAAATTACCTTTTTGAATTTGTCATTTTGTGCAAATCGAGAGCAAAACAATATTACATTGTTGTGTGATCCGAAAAGCAACACTGTCTCTACTCCTTCTTCAGGAACACTGTGACTCCTGCCTTGATGTTTTCATTCAGACATGGACAATTTAATTCAGCCAGCGATTGACAAAGCTTATTTCCTTTTTTCAAGGTCAAAATATCTCTCTGTTCTGTTCTGCCTCTCAAAAAACCCACAGGAGTACACACACACACTCAGCAGAGTCCAATTTTATCAGACAGGAGGGAGGCCAACAGAGAGGAGGAGGAAAAGCAGCGAGTGAGAGATTTGACTGGTCACTTGTCATTGACCCTGTCAGCTCTATCATGACAACCCATTACACCTATTGTTTGTTTGTGTGAGTCATCTGCACAGGCCTCAAAGTCAAATGACTGAAATGCGCGCACACACACACACACACACAGTCAGCCCTATGCAGAATTTTACTTGGCTGTGTACAGTCCTCAGTGTGTTTGTGTGTGTTCTGTCTGGTAATGTGCAGCTCTTGTACACTGAAGTTGTGTTCCCATGCAGTTTGTGTGTAGGTGAGTGTGTGTGTGTAGGTGAGACGGTTCTCAACATACTGCGGTGAATCAGATGGCATTGTAACTCCCACTGAGAGCTATTCATTTACGCACCCAGTAGCAAAAACACACACACGGAACACCTTTTTAAGACTATTATATATATTATAATTCTATATTCCTGGCATTTTGTTTTTAAAGGCTTTTAAGTGCGCCTTATAGTGCGGAAAATACGGTATATATATTATAATTCTATATTCCTGGCATTTTGTTTTTTCTGACAGAAATATGAGGGAACAAGACAGAGCTCTTTGTGTGTGAAATTATGTAGGTATGAACTGAAAGATAAAATGTTTTCTGACAACTTCTGGCGCTGACAAAACGCAGGTGAATCACATTCAGTATGTAGTGAGCCTGAACGCAACCATTTCAAACCGTGACAGAGGACTGTAGGCACTGCTCTGCTAACGTGCTGCTCATACAACGTCTCCTGTGATAACGCTAGTTTTTAAGAAAAGGAACCTATGCAAAAGTTAAAACACTTACAAAGCTACTTTAAAACGGTATGCTGCCCATATCTTTATTTATTTATTTTATTCACTGCTGTTCAATGTCTAATGTGCTGTAAAAAAACTTTCCTCCTGAATAGAACAAATGATCTATTCAGAAAATAATAGGAGGAGCGGCTGGAAGTCTGAAATTTCTCAACAAGTACCTGGAAATTCATTCATGTAATTACTTTCAAACTATCAATATGTCCAAAACTTAACTTTATGACCAAATACCTGTAATACTAATATCATTCCATTAGCCTTAGCTGAACATGAGTGCAGATTAGCAGATGACTGCATGCTAACGCTATAAATTAAGATGTTAACGTGATGAAAACTAGAAAGGTGTACTCAGTGGATAGATCTCTGCCAGGTGTGTCTTCAACAGTCTGTATTGTAAAGTAGATCTCAGAGCTTTTGTTCCATGGGAGGAGCTGCTTTTCATTCTACGTTATTTATTCTTAATCAGCTAAGTGATACATTTTACTTCCATATGAAAATTGTGTCAAAAAGGATTTTGCTAATCTGACATATTGAAGCATGTTAACACCAACATGTAGGCCTATTTGGGAACCAATAAGCCATCAGCAGAGTGAGACCCTATAAAAGCTGGACAAATGGCCTGTTTTAATGTCAGCGACAGTTAGCTACTGATGATCTCTGAGAGAATGCTGAATTACCTATTAGCAGTATCTAAATATTTGTCATACTAAAGAAATTATGCAGCATCCTTCTTTCTAAGACTTGTAATCAGATTTTGGGATATTCATTTGCGATGGACATTTGAGATTAACATCTTTTGAAAAGATCTTGACTGGCACACACATTCATTCATGTGAAGAGATGTCAAATGATGAGTCGCCCTTAGCAGTTAGGGGTTGATGCAATAATCAAGGGCACCCAGCCACCCGTCTGTATCTGATCCGTGGGGGACTTGAACCTTCAGTTTTCAAGCCAAGTCCCAACCGACTGAGCTAATACTGTCCAGAACAAGAAGGTAAATTACAGAAGAGCACAGAGAATATTACATTCCTCACCTCCTCTGTAATGGTAATGGTCTCCCATTGTGGGACAATAATGATCTATATTATTCTAGTGTATTGTATTTTGCAAGTTTATATGTTGTAAATGAATATATTCTGGTCGAGATGCTCTGTAGCATTTTCCAGAGGGGGTCCAATGGTCTATTTGGACCTTGTTGATGAACTATAGAACCAAAAGAGTTTAAGTGTCTTATAAACTTATAAACCATTGTGAAAGTGGTCTTTCTTTAATATAATGCAGTAGAGAAGCATGTTTCATCCATGACTAAAGAACTCAACAACATGCTGTATACAAACTGTCATGGCAACTTGCTAGATGGGAAAAAAATTTTAGATGATGAACCAAAAACGATATCCTGGTATGTATTTCTGCTCAACAACACTCTGGCAGGATGGAGTGTCTTATGAGGATCAAACCTGTGACAGTTTCAGGTCATGGGGGGGGCGTTTCCAGCTCAAGGCCGGCCTCTTTCATTTTCCATCAGCAGAGGAAATATTCATGCTGAGAGATTTTCCACATTTGACTGACAGGATGAAAACAGTCTTCATCATAAATATGGCTGAAATATTAAGGGCAGCAAAATATCAGTCTGATTAAATGTCAGCGAGACATGGGGCTATGAAGCAGAAGGTACATGAGAGAGGAGACGGATCAAGATTTTGACAGAGAAGAAGGACAGAAAAAAATGAAAGGAAACATTGACAAGAAAATAAATGGAAAAACATTTTTTTAAAAATGATGAAGGATGCAAATGCTGCATTCCTATTGTGAATTGCTTGGGATAAGCGTCTGCACACTGAATGTAATGTAAAGGATTAAAGAGATGAGGAATTACTGAAGGGAAACTAAAGAAGGTAGCAGGGAAATAAAGTCAAAGGTACGGTGAAGAAAAGATGACACCTCACTCTCCCACACAAAACATTCATTTTACAGCAGGGTTTTGTAGGGGCGCCCCTGATAAATCTACCATTCAATCTACAGATGGCCAATCTCACAGTCAAATTGAAATTGTCGCAGTGACATCAAAATGTGGAGACGAAATAAAAGGTTAATTCCTAAATAACAACATGGCTATTTCAAAGAAAAGGCTTCCGTTTAATGATCAATATATTCACATAATCTATAGCATCAGATAAAACCAGCTGGGGGAGGCGTACATAAGAAGCTGTTAGTAGCTTGGCTGTCCCTTCTCTTCCCTGACGTGTCCATCTGGCTGTGGATTGCTAGAATGTGGAAAATGGGATTAAGACCTAAAAAGCAGCAGGATAAGAAACGTGTCTCTCTGTCTATCCATCTCCACTTTGTTTCAGTATGACACACACACACACACTATTGTTTGTTTGTGTGAGTCATCTGCACAGGCCTCAAAGTCAAATGACTGAAACACACACACACACACACACACAGTGCTGTCCACTATTCTGAAACGACAGCTAATGGATAGTCTCATTTTTTTGTTTTTACAAATGTATCTATAGATACATAGATACATAAATCAAACAGATCAATGAGCAAAAAAAAACAGACATGTTTTGACGATCAGTCGCCAATAGATATTATATATATTTAAAGTAAAGCCATAACCATGAATAAACTACAAAAACAGGACTTGAGGGATGGTCAGCACATGTGTCTCCACTGGGACGCTATCACTCATTGCAGAGCAATAAAGCTGAGAAAAAGGTGAAAACTCAAGTGCTACCTGATTCATTTAATTCAAATAACCATGCAGTCATTGTCATCCTGCAGAATCATGGAGGATAAGAAAGGACAGAAGGAGGCAAGAAAGGGATGACATAAGGAAAAGGGATGAAACGGAAGACTGGAGGATTGTACAAACAGAGAAAATGTGAAGTAAGTTGCAAGAAAAGAATGAGGGCATAGGGCAAATGAGGTCAGGGCTCAGGACTGCACATGTGATGGATGGAAGTGTTCCCAATCATGCATCAATTACAGGCCTGCAGCCGGGCTGCTGAGGAGGAGATGCCTAACACGTGGAGCCATCGGCCTCAAAACACACCGTTTAGGGGGAGAGGGCCCATAAATGTGATTCTGAGGTACATAAACACTCCAAAGATACACACACAGACACACACACACTATAAGTCTAGTATTCTGTGAGCTAATTAGGAGTCTATTAAAACTCTCCATACTAGAGCACGCACAGTTATGCAAGACAGGTAATGCCCCCTCCTCCATGCAGTAAACACTGAGAAACTGCCCTGCTTTTACGGATGGTTGAATTGAACTTACCACAGGGTGCATCCTGTTTACTGTGTGTTGTGTGTGTGTGTGTGTGTGTGTGTGTGTGTGTGTGTGTGTGTGTGTGTGTGTGTGTGTGTGTGTGTGTGTGTGTGTGTGTGTGTGTGTGTGTGTGTGTGTGTGTGTGTGTGTGCGTGCGTGCATGCATTTCAGTGAAGACATTGGACAGCCAGTCTCTCCCAGCAGACTTCAGAGCCTCTGCAGGATGAGCCATCATCACTCACATCAATAGGAATGGCAACATCAAAACGTTCCTCCTGCAGCTGAAACCTCAGGGCAATTTGTCTCACCAATTAACACACCACTTGGCTGTTTTCAGGAGGAAACTTCTAAATACAGCAATGAAGGCGGATTATAGATCAACTCATTAGGATCTGCAGGAAACTCTACGAGTTCAGCCTCGCTGAATATGAATGTCCTCAATGCCTGTGAATATTTAGAATATATTTTAATCAGCATAAAGACTGGCTCTGTCCAAAGGTAACAAAGTCCACCTACCAGCTCCTCCAAAGGTCACATCTTTGCAGGAAGTGTTGAGTTTCATTGACAGTGATCAAAACTGTGAAGCGACTGTAATTAATCAGTGAAGGAAACACTATTTCTGTTTGAAAGAGAAAGTGAGGACAGCAGATTGGTAAGTATAAAAAGAGTACTGAAATGTATATTTCACTGATTTATCAAGACAACAGATAAACATGGACCCACTGACCCGTTATGAGAGCCAATCTGCCCGTCCGACCTGCACAAATATGCCATAATCTACCACCCGAACACGTTTGTGGGTCGACCTGCACTTCGCTATAATCCTTCTCTAAAAGCAGGTCTACAACTCCATAAACAACATCGTCCAAAAGGATCATACAGTTGAATCAACATATCCCCACATGGGCTGCTCTCATCCAGCTATACTAATAAAAAAGAATGAACTGTAAGTCGTAGATATCCCACTTAATCATTTCCTATGTTATCCACTTAATTATGAACTAGGAAGTATAAAGACCACAAAGCCCTAACAGGAAGGGAGGGAGGAGGATGGGTTTGTCATGTGACTTGCGTACCTCGGTAACGGCCCTTCAGTAGTCTTTTTAAGCCCAAACCACAATCTTTTCCGAAACCTAATTAAGTGGTTTCCTTTGAAGACAGAAGTGTGTTTTAAAAAGACTGTATGCATGTAATGAGCTGAAATTGACACGTTCTGCTGGACTTTTGTAGGAAAACCCTCGAAAAATGAGGAGTTACTTTATTAAGATATCATACAAACCGTTGTATGAGGCTACTCTGCTAAAAAAACATTTAGACACAAATTGAACATTAGAGCCTCTACGAAGGGAGGATTTACTGCACCACTGTTGTTTTAGAACTAGACAGTTCTAATTTGTTTTTATTCCTATTGCTAAATGTGGCAGGTTCTGCATGGGCTGATTTGAGAGGAATCATGTTTCTTCCATACATTCATAAAAAGAAATTGGAATGTGCAAAACCTTTGAATCTCCAGAAAACAATAAATATCAGCTGTCAATCACCAGAGTTCATTCAAACAGAACTCTAAACATGGTATGGACATCTTAAATAGATGCAATATACAAAGTGGAGAAGATTGCTATGGCAATACACAAATGGTTCACAGTGTACAGGTAATATACAGTGTACAGGTAATATACAGTAAATATACTGTAAATGGTATATTTGTAATGTGAAATTTGTAACAACCAAAAGAGAAATTCTCACTGAGCAGCTTCAGCAAGTTCAACCCAACAAGAAACACACGTTTGTTCAGAACACTGAAAGTGTATCAAGGAATGAGGACGGTTTACAAACCGATAAACAACCATGAATACTGAAAGGAGATCTCTATTTCTGTGTGTGTGTGTGTGTGTGCGTGTGCGTGTGCGTGTGTGTGTGTGTGTGTGTGTGTGTGTGTGTGTGTGTGTGTGTGTGTGTGTGCGTGGTATTTGCAGCATTCATTTTACCAAGTCTGCTGTTTAACAATGTACAGGCATTCCTTTTTTGAATGTATTTATTGTGTGAAGGTTGGTTGCAGCGACTGTATAGATGATTATAGGTGTTTATTATGTTGAGATGTTGGTATGTCACATGCACCTGACCACAAAGAAAACAAGTACTGCACTTTAGTTTGCTGTCACTCACATTGTTTTGTAGTTGTGTGTGATTTGATGCCCTCCTGTTAAAAAAAAGAAGAAAGAAAAACAACTTCACATTGCAAAATGTACCCAATTCTCCTGTAATATGTATTATGACATTTCACACATTTCACCTTCCCTTCTGCCAACACTAAAGAGTTATGACTGTCAATCCCACATCAACGGCAACATCGTGCTGGCCTTTCTAAGATGATGGTCCTTTTGGAGGCACGAGGACTTCTAAACTAAAAAAAACAAGTTTATGGTTGTATATAAGATAGATCAGTGTGGTGTTTTTCTATGACGGCAGAGATTGAAATAAAGTTCTTGCCTGAGTTCTTTCCTGTAATGTGCAAAAAAGACTGACCAGCTTCCACGGCAGACTTTCTGTAAAAATAGTGATCTTCAGCTTTAGAAATAAGACTGGAGAGAGGCTCAGACAGAGCGCAAGAAAGATTTCCCTAACGCTCCTTTAGGATTTCACCAGTGCTCCACACGTCTCTACCAGATGGGCTGCTGTGTAACTTTTTGGATGTGAAGTGAAGAAGAACGAAGGTGCTTCGTCATCCCATCCAGCCGATCACTGTAAAATGAACAGCTGTGAGGATTTGTTCCTGTGCTCACTGAGACATCATTGACAGGTTGTCTGATAGCTGATCGATAAAGGCAGCCGTGAGGGGAAGCTCATCATTAGTAATGAGGATGTTTGAAGTAGCTCTTATAAAAAATTAATAAGATATGCCAAACTTTGATTGAAGTCTATTGCAGAGCTTATCTTGTAATCACAAGTTCATATTTAGTAGTTATGAGCTACAGTGCTTGTTATCATATCTTTAGACTATCTAATGTAGCCATAAAAAGTGACGTAGTGGGTTGTTTTAGTAACGTGAAACAAGCAGAGGCCTCAGGTTTTACAGTCTGATGTTTTGGTCCTCCCCCCTCCCAACGCGGACCATATCTCTATGACAACGTCACCTTTTACTACAGCTAATAGAAGGCTTTTTCACTTTTCGGGAATTTGCGGACATGACTGATGTTGTCGTGTTTCCATGGCTACAGATTTTAGTATTAGATACAAATGTAATTATCTGTAATTATAATTTCTTATGATTGGGATTTGATATAATACTACATCAAACTTGTAATAATTCAAATTTCAAACCTAAAATGGTGATAATAATAATATGAATAATTGCAATATTCATATCTCAGAATTATCTTGAGAAAGGATCTCTCAATTATGAGACGGTCTCATTTCAAAGATACAGATCTTCATAATTGAGAGATCTTTTATTGTAACGATGAGATACAAAACCCTCATCATATGTTTATGGGTCTCATAACTGAGATGCTGAGTAATGATTATAATAAACCTTTTTTTTTCCTTTTGTGTAAGTGCTATACCTTCTGAACCACCACCAGGACAACATTTCAACCTCAACATCTATTTGGTCCATGACATGTGAGGGAGGGACAGACAGACAGACAGACAGATATAGATTATTTGCTTTAAAGTTAGATTAATTCATTACTTCTTAATTTCAGCATTTTATAGCAAACTCCAGACAGTATTTCTTTTGATGGATTAAGATAAAATAAGATAATCCTTTATTAGTCCCGCAGCGGGGAAATTTGCAAATATTTATTTTTTTATTTTTTTATTTTTTTAAGATAGGATAAGATAAGATTGTCATATAGAACATGAATCAACGATTTTCTTGGAACAGCAGTTCTTAAATTCTTCCTAGACAATGGAGCTGAGAAAACACTCATCAAACACATGTGAAACAACGGGAAATGTGCAAAAGTCTCTTACCAGTTAAAATACCAACCATTAGTGTTAACTGTCATTGGAAATATCCCTTTAATTAAAAGCTAATGGACGTGCAGGTTAATCAATGAAAACAGATGGAGGAGAGGAAGTTAGCTAATCGTTAGCCGATGATGAGGAGCAGACTGGAGACTGTTAAGATGAATGATGAGTCCATTAGGAGGATGGTATGGTATCAGTGTAACACTGGAGAAGAAGAAGTGCTTCTGTTTATGAATAGTAATAGAATGGTCTCAAAGATGAAGCTCTGTTTAGGACATAACAATTATCTACTGAAACCAAAAGGCTCCTAATAAAAATAGGCCTCGCTCTTCCACAGCTCCACCCTCTTGTCCAAATATGGTCACATCTGGTTACAAAAAAAAAAGAAGGTGACGGCCAAAATGCCAAACACCAGGCTTGGAAACAGTGGTACACAAATCAGTGGGTGAAGTCACGTGTATGGGTGAGTCTATGTGTTTTGCTGAGGTCGGCTGATCACGTAGGAGAATGAGGAATCCCATTAACACCTATCTGCAGCAGAACACGTGGCAGGTTAAGCACAGCCTCAGCCTGTCTAAATATAGACAGAAGCACCAGAGAGAGACAGAGATGGAGGTGGAAAGGGAAATCGGTAGGAGAGAGACAAAGATGTTGACAGAGTGCGAAAAAAGTGAGAAATTAAGAGAGAGATAAAGAGACGGGTGGAAAACCAAAAGATAAAGAAAGGAGGTCAGCACTAAGGTCCCCTACACACTGATGATGACAGTGATCAATGCATGTTGTACTGGGTGAGATGGGCTGATAGACTCTTAGCTGCAACCTGCAAACTCTAAAAGAGAAACAAACTAAATACATTACAAACTTCATGAGGGAGGATTTATTGCAGGACTGCTGAATTAGTCTGCATTAGTTTTATCTGTTGTACCTTATGAAGTGGGAACTGTGTCCGGTCAATGTGTTTGACTTAATTAAACTGATCAGTAAACATATTTCACTATTTTAATTCCAGAGAAGTATGAAGAACCCCAACGATGATCTTTTTTTTATCGTTTTATGTCTTTATTTTATCAAAAGACAGGAGAGATCTCTTGTTTATACATACCTAATATTTTAGAAAGTTGTTTCACTAGCAAACAAACAGATATTACCCAGAAACAGCTACAGCTCTGTGTTTGAGACCAAGTTTGTCGCTGAGTCACAAAGTACTGGGTAACCAGTATAACTGATTTCCACTGACCATCTCTAGGAAAACTGCACTATGATGAATGTGCCTTCAATATTTGTGTGGGAATGCTTTATCCGGGATTAACAACAGCTATCTTCTTATCCGTCCCATTTCTCATCACATGTTCACTATGATGCACAGTTTTTCAGTTTGCCACCTGAAATAGGACAAAGAAGAAGGGATGTTCGGTGTGGATGGACGTCTTCCTGAAAATGACCTGAAGGAGCTTGTTTGGGCGCACGTCAGTTTGACATGTTAAACAAGTGCGTCTTGTGCATATGAAAAAAGAGAAGGGACAAGGTAGGTGAGACAGGAAGACACAGACGAGAGACAAAAAAAGAAGAGAGACATGAGAGGAAAATAAGAAGATGAAGAGAGATAGAAACTAGACTGACAGCAAGACAGAGAGAGACAGAGAGAGAGCAGATAATTACTCACTTTGTCTGGCTGCTATTTTCATCTACAACAATGTACCACAATAAGCCTTCCTAACACACACACACACACACACACACACACACACACACACACACACACACACACACACACACACACACACACACACACACACACACACACACACACACACACACACACACACACACACACACACACACACACACAGAGGAAGCTCAGAGGGAAATGAAACCCTTTTCATCTTCACTATGGATAATCCTGCACTATTAGCACTGCAGGGAAAGATAGAGAAGTAAAGCGAGGCAGAGGGACGAATGATCCACCAGAAGAAGAAAAAAAACACAAATTTTCTCAGCAACTTCTGTCCCAGTTTTCATCAGACTTCTTCGCTGTCATGATGTCATCACGAGGTTGACCCAATCAAACAAGTCAAAATACAACCGCCGCCCCGCTGTCTTGGTGACAACTACAGAACCAAATGAATGCGATGATTGTGCGATGATTTCAATTAATAAAGAGGAGTGTGTTTCTTGGCGTTCCTGCAGAGATAAACTGATTAATAACACAACAGGGGGACAATAATAAAATACATATCACTCCATGGACGGCAGATAAAAACCTGTCTTCTGTCAAACAAATTGCAAATAAGCTGATCTCAGGCCGAGGAAGGATATGAAGGAATATGAATGAACAGCGATGAACCTCAGCATGTTCTAGACTGACGGTTTATATGGAATGGCAGTAACACTCTCTTTATATCATAAGTATCCTTATACGTCTTTACTGCTGGTCACCCATTGACATTTTCTTTGCCAGGATTGTAGTGCATTATTATTCCCATAGCAGTAATACAATTCAATGTTTTTAAAATGCATTATAATCCTAGTCGTAATGCATTATAATGTGATTATAATTTACTGTAAGTGATCATAGTTTGCCTCAAAAAAATAAATCAATGCAAGAAAAACACACAAATTTCAAAAATGTTATTTCTTTTGTAGCATTAATGGACTACAACTGTATTTTGTTGTGCAACCCATAATGACGTGATTATCCTTGAATCCTTGATTAGCAAAATAAGTGTTACTGCAATGTCTTTAACGTGTCACAAAGAGCTAAACACTTGTATTGTGAGTGTAACGACTGGATTTAAAGAATTTGGTATTTTTGTGTTTTTTCTTGTTGTCAACAAATCTCAAACTGCACTCACTCTGCAGAATGAAGGTGAGGCAGGGGCCAGCATGGACAACTTGGCCGGTCCCTCTGTTTTAGGGGGCCCCTGGGCAGCTAGTGCAAAAGGCCCCATGTCATTTCATGGAGCCCCTTTTTTTCTAGCCCAGTATCCAATAGATTTATGTTCAAATTGGATGATTCTGCACCTCATGACTTAGCTCCAGGTTTATATTGTGTCGAGGTAGCGTGTTTTGTATGTAGTGCAGCAGGTAGAAGGCTGTCAGTAGGGCTGGGCGGTATGGATGTTTCTCTGTATTCAATATCTCTATATGAAGTGGGCTCAGTTGTAAGTCAAAGCCATATGTGAGGAAGACTGATTTCATTCAAATTGAAATTAAACAATAAAATCATGCTATTTTCAACTAATCTCAAGGGCTATTGTGTAATTAATGTTACTTTAATTACATGTGTCAGCTCGGTCTCTACGGAGATTCCAGCTCTTCTCTATTTATGATGGTTCACAAAACACGAGGCATTAGCTTACCACACAAAGTTTAAGCTAGTAGGCAAACTCGTAAATGTAACTTAATACAAAAACAGAAAAGAACAAAGCAAAGAAATGTCTATGCCCAAAGCTATACTCAGTGGTAGTTATGTAGTAGTACAACAGAAATACACAATGATGTAGTGAAATCTAGATTGTGAATTACAATAAAATAATGCAGAGCTAGATCACTCACCTCTCCAATGCATTATATCAACAAAAGGGGAGAGGTGAGGGCAGGGGACAGCATGTATAGGCGGGACCAAAGAAACTGGGGGAATAACACTGGAGTCTCAACTGTTCCACTTATTAAATCTGGAGGTATAACATGTCAGGTTATGACTATTTACATATATTTTGTGTTATTATAATACAACATTTTAACAGTAAAATTGACTCTGTTACACATGTAACAGGAGTTACCCTCCCCCTCAGAAGCCCCTGAGCTGCCTGAAACTGCTTGATTGAATTCTCTCCTTCACTCCCATAACTTTATGAGGTCATAATGTTACGGAAGTGATGTAAAACTCCTTTCGGCTAGTTTGGCCCTCAAACAACAAAAGAGAGAGACGGAGCTGAAGCTCCGGAGGAAGAGTTTTTTGAAATTTGAAATGTTGACCAATCACAACAGGTCAGGCTAGCTGACCAATCAGAGCAGACTTTGCTTTCTGGAGGGAGGAGCAAGTGCTACAACAGAGCGTTTCAGAGAGAGGGTGAGAAGATGTGCTGCAGGACAGCCATGATGAGAAACACAAGGCGGATTATGAGCATTTACGCATGTAAACATGTTGTAACTGTAATTTGAGATAAAAATATGCACCCGGAAAATAGCATAATAGGGCCTGTTTAACTCAAGAGAAATATTAGAGACAGAACACTATGACAGGAGCAACGGGTCACATGGATGCCTGTCCCTCCACCTCTCCACTGTCCCTTCTTTCTGTCCGTCTGCGTCTCTTACTGTCATGTCTCATCTCCCTATGTCCCTCCATCTCATCCTGCTCCCATCTGTCTCTGCTCATCATTAGCCTGCTCTTTTTGGATCTCTTTAACTTTTCCCTCATCCCTCAATCATGGTCTTCATTGCTCTTACCATCCTTCTTTCTCTATTATACATCCCTGTTTTCTCTCTAGAAATTATTATACACCACTTGTGGTGTGCTCTGTCTGCCAACACCCACGCAGGGCATCCATGCAGTCTCTCACACACACACACACACACACACACACACACACACACACACACACACACACACACACACACACACACACACACACACACACACACACACACACACACACACACACACACACACACACACACACACACACACACACACACCGAGTTGGATGGCCAGCCTGTGGATGACATTGAGATCACCTATAGTAGTGAAAACCTGGCATTGCTAGCGTTCACTAGCAACACCAGCCAACAGTTTGGAATTTGTTATTGTGCCGTCATGAACAGAAATCTGGAAGAAAAAACATTGTGACCCAACCGTCTGTTGCAGTATTAGAAGCTGTGTGAATGTCAGTTCATAGCTGTTTCAGAAGGCAGATAGTCAGGATGAAGGCCTTATCGATCAGAACAGGT
The DNA here is from genome assembly GCF_027596085.1 of Anoplopoma fimbria. Lineage (NCBI taxonomy): Eukaryota > Metazoa > Chordata > Actinopteri > Perciformes > Anoplopomatidae > Anoplopoma > Anoplopoma fimbria. Next base: position 18,198,056 of record NC_072459.1, on the reverse strand, counting down.
CTCAGAGCTGACTTTATGGTCACTGGAAATAAATGAATGGATGCAACCCTGTTAACAGTAGCTTCTTAGCAGCCACCTTAGCGGTGCAGACCCTTCTGTCAACAAATCCACTCAGCATTAATAGTGTTGATTGAAAAACAGAAAGGGTCTACTGTAAGAAACGACCAAATCCAACCAACTGAGCTTTGTGCCAAGGACTCAACTCAAACTGTCACATCCATTTGTGACTGTGAAACTGTGAAACAATGAAAACATTACCTTCATATCCACTGCAGGAGGAGGTAAAGCAGTTCACCCTTCATGGTTTAGAATAGCAGAAGCATTCATGACTGTTACCACAGGAGTTGTATCTCTTCCACCACAATACAAGCCACCAATGATTAAGTGAAAGGGTTAAGACTGCTGTTATCATACGTATAGAGTTGTTATCCTCTTCATACTTCTGACTTTTCTCTCTAAACTCACTGCTTCCTTCTTGAGCTGCAAATCTTAAAAAACACACTACATATGTATATAGTTTTCCTGCTGTTATCATACGTACGAGTACGAGTTGTTATCCTCTTCATACTTCTGACTTTTCTCTCTAAACTCACTGCTTCCTTCTTGAGCTGCAAATCTTAAAAAACACACTACATATGTATATAGTTTTCCAAAATGCCCTCCATGTTGGTTTGTTGCTTTCTTAAGCGGTTTCTGATCTGGTCCCCACATGGTCATTCAAAAACCAAAACAAATCAAAGCTACAGAAACCAGTTTGGTTAGGACTAAATAATATACAGGGTTAACCTCAGAGGGAACTGGAGGGTGGGGGTCACCCTTCCATAACAACGGTATCATTAATGATCACTGTATGAGCACAGTGCAGAGCGGGGATGAGTTAGCCTCTTAGTCACTTAGTCACCTACTGGTATCACTTTAAAAGTACTGGTATTTGTACTGGCATCGCAATTTGTTAAACAATAACCGACTTTAGACAAAGTCATGTGAAGGTCCTGAGATGTTAACTTTTTATTTTGAAGGCCTGATGATGCTTCGCTCATCTCATTAGGACTCAGACAGTATGTTCTGCATGTTGCTGTGATGGCAGCATAAGCCTTTTATCGTCTCAATAGTATAGCTAGAGTAAGGAGGGTGCGCATGTTCCAAACATGGTCTTAACAAATGATCCATCCTTTGATCTCCAGCAGGTCAAACTGAGCTCAGTCTGTCAAGATCTGTGATGATGTCACGAACCCACGACACGTCCTGAAACACAGAAACCTTCTTGTTTACCATGCATTGTGAGTAGGACTTTATTGCTGAGTCATCACAACTCATATCTATGTGTTTATGGTTAAATTGTGAACTAGAGCCTAAAGTTCTTCTTAGATCTAGCCCTCTCAGTTTTGCTCTCAAAGAACACCAGATTGATGCACTTGACTTAAAAAGAGTGAGGTCAGCCCACCACAGCCTTTAAATCCTGAGGGGAACACAGTACGACCTCATCACAAACTGGACGCCCCGCCCACTGCCAACCTAATTTCTTTGCTGGTCTATATCACGTACTGGGCTAGGACCACATTACTGTTCTAAGGTTCTTTCTGGAACACTTAGGTCCTGTGACTCATCTTTTCCTCCGCTCATTCTCTCTCTCTCTCGCTCTCTCCCCCTCTGTGCAGGTTTAATGCTTGGTTTGCTTTACTGAACACAATGACTCTAATCCTCTCTCCATTCGTCTCGGCTCCTCTCTCTCCTTTCCTCTTTTTGATCTCTTCATCTATCTTTCTCCCAGTTAATCTGCTCTGGTCTTTTTCCACACCTCACCTCCATCTCCTTCCTCCACACTGACACCAGATGCTTTGAGTTATGCCAGAAGCTTTTTTTGTGTATGTTTCAGTATTTGATCTCTGTATATGGAATGTAAAATGTATATTCTACTCCTGCACATCTTTTTTTCATTTTTCCCTCCCATGGTTTTTCCTACTGTATTTGTTTTTGAATTAGTCTTTCTCTAGAAAGATTAAAAAAACAGTACAGAAAGAGAGCTGTGTGGTGATCAAGGTTGCAGATTCAAGCAAAACGAGGGAGGTAAGGGATGGAGGAAGGGAGGGAGGTAGGGTGAAATATAAAAAAAGGGGGGGAATTGTGGGTGGAAGAAGGGATGAAAGAGAGAGAGAAGACAAGAAAACACATCAAGGGCTCTGGAGGAACAGAGAAATAGATGCACAAAGCCTCGGGCGCACTGAACCGAGTGTGTGTTTGTTTCAGGTCCTATCTGTGTTGGTTTAGCTCAGGAGGAACAGCAGAGTGGAACGATTATGTACATGAGCGTTCACACACACACATGCACGCAGACACACTGGACCAGCTAATGGCAGAAATACGCACGCAGAGAAAAAGAAAATTTGCCATTGAATAACTCCTTTTGTGTTTGGTTTGGTTACTGACGATGAACAGACAATTAGGATTTCTTAAGTAGACATGCAAGCAATAAAGCCTTATAAGTGTTTTAATGCTAAAATTGCTGTCACTAAAATGTTTGTTAATGGCATTTAGTATTTTAGTTTCAAAGTCATGTAGTTCAATTCAATTCAATTCAGTTTATTTTGTATAGCCCAGAATCACAAATTACAAATTTGCCTCAGAGGGCTTTACAATCTGTGCACATGCGACATCCTCTGTCCTTCCCTCACATCGGCACAGGAAAAACACCCCTAAAAAAACCCCTTTAACAGGGAGAAAAAAGGAAGAAACCTATGGGAGAACGACAGAGGAGGGATCCTTCTCCCAGGATGGACAGAATGCAATAGATGTCATGTGTACAGAATGAGCAGCATAACAGTTCTTGTAGTGCGAGTAACTATACATTTACCTTAAGCTCAAACTTCCTACAACAATACCATGAGCTAATACATTATTAACACATGAATCTGTAACTAGTGCAATGTCAGAGTCACCAAAAATATCTTGAGATGGCGGAAGCGCTTGGCTTGTGAACAGTGACCCTAATACTTCTACTGAAAACACAATAAATGAATAAATCCAATGATCAATCATTGATTACAGCAGAATGAATGTACCACCATACATCAGATAAATAATTGAACAATATCTTGAAAAGTAGAACTGTGGATTGGTAAGAATCTGTTGATACAATTTGTATCAGGATACACGGGTCAAGATTCAATATATTGCATATCGTTAGCAAGAAGATATATTCTTGTCTAATTTTAGAAAATAGTCATATTATAAAGAACACACCACCATATGCATAAAATCTGAGTAAAATAATTTTATCTAATCAGAGCATTATTATTATTATATTCCTTTATTGATCCCCAAAATCAGGTGTTGCAGCAGCTCAACTACACAGAAACAGATAATAAATACACATATTATACAATAAAATAAAAATAGAATAAAATAAAAAATAAGAATACAAATAAAAAATAAGAATACAAATAAAAAATGTACAGTACATTGTGATCTGCATTCAAATGTATCAATGTAACATCCAACATCATAGCACTACTTTCTGTGTAATGTGAGCCGCCGTCTCACCTGAACTATTCACTTAAAGTCCATAAAGTGTTTTTGATAATTGATACAGTATCTTAAAATGTATTTTTTTACCATATTGGCAAAAAGGATTAACTTGTGGGAACAGAGAAGACCAATTGGATCAAAAAGTACTTGAGAATAATCTTAACACGGGGCTAGTGGAAAGTTACAAAAAGCAAACACACCTACCTACCTTGATAACAGGTCAACCACCACAATGTGGTCATTCTGACACACAGGAGAGCAGAACAAATCAGGGGGGACATGTCAAGGTTGGAAATGTAGGATATAAGAGGAGAATAAAAGATGACAGGTGTAATCAAGAAAGAGAGGAGGAGAAATGGAGGGAGAGAAAGGGGAGAGTAGTTAAGACAATAAGAGGGAGAGGTGAGAAAGAGCAGGAAAAGAGAAGAAGAAGCTGAAGAGAAGGGAGATAACAAGAGGGAGACGAGCGTGTGAGGGTAAAATGGGGAGACAGGCATTCCTGTCCTCCTACATGCCCATCACACGCACACACACACACACACACACACACACACACACACACACACACACACACACACACACACACACACACACACACACACACACACACACACACACACACACAGTAGCTTAGTATTTTTCTGAGGCCTATTTAGTGTGATGTGCTCTCACATAACAGCACATCATTCCCTCTCTCTCTTCCCTCCTCTCTCCGTCTACAAACATCTAATCATGTTGCTCGCTCTGTCATTCCCCTCATCTCTCACTGCCTCTATAAGAAAGATCACCATCCTCCCCCCTCGCTCTCTCCTCCCCAGGCTCTCTCCCTGTCTCTCTCTCTCTATCCAGTGCTTCTTCATGGACTCTGTTGTTCATTTCCACTCTGCAGCCTGCAGCCAGTTAGAACCACTCTGTGGTATCTCGTTCTTTTACACATGGGTGGTAGTTTGACAGCAGACTCTGGATCAGTGCTTGAACTGGGCCGGAAATCAGATTTCTTCAAATACAAGTACCGTATTTTCCGCACTATAAGGCGCACTTAAAAGCCTTTAATTTTCTCAAAAAACGACAGTGCGCCTTATAATCCGGAGCGCTTTATATATGGATTAATTCTGGTTGTGCTTACTGACCTCGAAGCGATTTTGTGTGGTACACGGCGCTCTGTCAACATGTTTTAGTACGACTTTGGTAAACTACAAAGCCGCACCGCAGCAGCATTACGGCCACCGTAGTCAGGAGCGTCGCGGAGTAATACATACTGTGCTTCACCATAATATTACAGTGTGTGTGTATAAGGACCCAACATGGCTCCTGTCAAGAGACACGCTTACGACGCGGACTTCAAACTCAAGGCTATCAGTCACGCAGTAGAACATGGGAATAGAGCAGCTGCGAGAGAGTTCAACATTAATGAATCAATGGTACGGAAGTGGAGGAAGTTTGACTGACTGACTGTTTTGTTTCGCTTAATGCGCCTTATAGTCCGGTGCGCCTTATATATGAAAAAAGATCGAAAATAGACCATTCATTGACAGTGCGCCTTATAATCCAGTGCGCCCTATAGTGCGGAAAATACGGTACCTATACTTTACATTGCATACTACTTCCTCCTGGTGAGCTCATGGATTGTCAAACAGCACCTGAAAACCCCATTCCACCTCTTTTCAACATTAAAACACATCTTTCGGACGTGTCTTAGTAAGCACAGGTGTATTTAATAACTATAATGATCGCAGCATTCCACTTCGAGGAGGCCCTGGTATTGTGTATGCTGGCTCACTGGAATGGTTTAGTGAGAGACTTAATGGAACAGAGCCATTTTTTACAGTGAATAGTTTTACCTTTGCTTTTCCTGCTCTGACAAATCAAAATGTCTGCTGTTAAAAAGTCCATTGGGGAGGCTGTGTCAGCAATTTTTGTAAATCTGCAAAGCATGGCCACTTTCCATGCCATCACTGAACCCATGGGCTATCGGTCTGATGACGGATAAGCCTTAGTGGACAAGAGGATATATATTTCTGGGTTCTGGTGCAGCAGATATCTGTGCACCAGTTATTGTTTGCAGTCCGATTAGCATCTTGAGATGAGACTGAAGTTGGGTTTGAGGGACGACGTCTACGACCGGATTTCTCAAGTAACCAGTTTAAAATGTTAAACCAATAAAAAGCTAAAACATTGTCAGACGATAGCCGGAGGGTTCCTAGATTGTATTTCAGCTAATGTGTTCTTCTTCTTTTTCTCTGCATACACTGTTTACCTGCATGCAACCAAAGCTGCTCCAACCTGATTGGTCAATACTACTCAGACTACAATCAGACTTCCGATTGAACACAATACAAACGTGGTTAGACAACACTTTGTATGAACTACTTAGTTATAAACACCTGTCTATGTTTCATAAGGAGAACTCAAAATGTCAACCTGTAGCAGAGCTGAGCTGCTGTGGCTTCTTAGCGGGGTACTTCTGTTAACCCATCAGTCTGATCAGCCATCCCGGGCTCACCTCCAACTCGTCAAATACCCCTCAGTGTCTGACACTGACCCACCCTTTAGTGTCTGTATGAGACCAACCGACCTTTCACCTAACCAATGTACACCCACCGACAGGACTTTCACCCATTAGACCGCTGTTCATGTCCCGAGTGAAACCAGGTCATCCTTGACCTATTCTGTCACATCAGTCACTAGTTGACAAATCGTAACTTTAGTCATTACATTACATTACATTACAGTCATTTAGCAGACGCTTTTATCCAAAGCGACTTACAGTCAGTAGTATATTACATATCATTCACCCATTCACACACTGATGACAGGCTACCATCAAGGTGCCACCATCAGACTCTAACTAACATTCATTCACATCCAGTCCACACCGATGGCAAGCCTTCGGGAGCAACTTGGGGTTAAGTGTCTTGCCCAAGGACACATCGACTGCCGAAGCCGGGTATCGAACCACCGGCCCTCTGATTGGAGAACTACCTTGCTCTCCACTACGCCACAGCCGCCCTAGTCCTTTGAATCATGTGAGTCAGTCAAGTCCAAACGTCTTAACCTTTTTTTTTCCTTAACCTGAAGTGCTTTCGTTGCCTAAACCTGAAGTTGTTCCTGTCGCGTCCAGACAGACTAGATGGAGCGCCATAGTTTGAAGCGTAGGACCAGGCGTCTGTATTTGACCAGTTGGGAGTGAGAATGTGTTGGCTCAGGATATTTAGTCCTGGCAAACCAAACAACTGACCCTCTGCTAACCGCTGTATATTTGTACATGTTACATTACAGTCATTTTGTTAAACTGCACTCTTCAAAACTCTTTCTCTTCTCAACACTGGCTGCACAGCGCTGTTAACCAACCATTCATTATGAGCCATGACTTCCATGCCATTGCTTTTTGTGTCATTTGGTGCCGCTGGTCACTCGTATCACCGACTGTTACCATGGAAACACTGGTTAGAAGATGTTACTGATTGTTACCATGGAAACATGGAAATGTTAGGCTTGATAAAAGTCTTTATTTCCGTGTGTAGCTTGCGTTAGTCTAATTAAAGAGAAAAATTAAAAGTGGCCTACATCTGATGGACTGTGACGGAGCAGACCGGTCTCTTCATGTGGGGAGCGCACTCATGACACACACACACACTCACACAAACACACATACACACTCACACATACACACACACACATTGATGCACATACACACTCACACTGACACACATACACAACTCTTTCTCCATTCCAATATGTTGGTAGTAGGGCACCGGCACTTTGTCTTTGTAATCAACTAGGGCAATGTCCAATCAGCCGTTAAATTCAACCATAAACAAGAACTATTAAAATGATGCAATGGTTACAAAAGCATTGGGGTAAAAAGTCTGTAAACAACAGAAGTGAAGACAAAGCACATCCCAGGGTTCAACAGAAGCTAGGAGCAGATCACACATGTCATGCTGGGTAAATCAATATGATTTATTATATATGTATTGTTATGATATTATCTAAAGGAACCCTGGGGACTTTTGGCCACTAAACCTGCTATGGAGCGACGCTTTAGGTGGATTTGTTTTTATGCTGACAAGCATCTGGGAAACACAGTGCACATTCCTCCCACTGGTGTCACGTTATTCTGCTGATCAACAGGTGGAAATACGGTGAAGAAATGCAGCATTGTGCCAACAGAGACAGCGACCTGCTGAACATGGATATAAATAATAATGTAAAAATCTGCTTTGCAAAGAAGAACTGCAGTCAGGGTTTGTTAGACCTTAGGGATCCACAACATGTGTTTTGGTGTTTACAGATAACTCCACAAGTCAACTTCTGTAAATCGACAACCTGTACACTTGCTTTGAGCTCACCCATGCATGATGCCAGTTTGGGGCAAATTTGGGAACTGATTTGTGGACATGTGTTTATCAGGAGAGGATGTATTTGTGGCATTGTGGTTTATAACTCAAGACAAGGCAGGGCTCAACAATGAGGGGCTTAAAGTTAAATGACACGTCAGGCTAGTAAATTTAGGAACTGACTTGCCCCATTAGGCAAGTGGTAAAAAAATAAATAAAAATAAGAAAACTAATTTCTTTTTCCAGAGCCGATGATGGGAGTAGCTAATGACTGAGTCTTCTTCTATTTAACTGTTTTACAACTGTACAGCACGTTGGTCAACTTATTTTGTTTTTAAATGTGTTCTGTGCATAAAGATGAAACTTGAGTCATCTTGCTCGATACCGATCGGACACTTGGGAGAAAATGGCGGCAAGTAACGTCAGTTTACTTTTTAGTAAAGATTATCAGCTGAAGTGCAAGCGAGCATTTCAATGACCCTGAGAAAAAGGAGTTTAGTTGGGTTGCTTTAGAGGATGTGGAGGAAAACCCAAATATGGATAGCACAGTTTACTGCAAGTTTGAGAGCAGGGTGGATAAAACATGACGATTAACGTTAGTCTTTGTTGTTATCTGATAAGAACTAAGAAATAAAAGTATGACGAATGCTCTCATGAGTCACTGAGATACAAACTACCGCGGAGCTGTGTGTTGGCTCTGGCCACGGCTGAGCTGCAGCATTTCCAAGCTTTGTCAAGATTATTTCTTTACACATGGCTGCACTTCCTAACACTCCCACCACTCACGCACACACATTCACGAACACACACACATCCGTCCTGCCCTGCTGGCTACCTACCTCTCTTCCCTCCATCCTCCTTCCTTTCTGTCTCCATTTTTATCCCCCCTTCACTCCAATTCAATCCACACACACACACACACACGCACACACACACACACACACACACACACACACACACACACAGACAAATTATCTGTATATTATAAGTAGAGGCAGAGATAAGAACTGAATCAAAGAGGGAGGTGGACTGTGTACAGTATGTGGTTTGGTCACATATACAGCAAATGTAGAGTAGGCCAATCGGACAAGACAACATGCACACACACACACACAAAACACACTGAGCAGTGAGTGCATCCAAGACAAATGTATGCATGTGTTGATGCTATATAAATGCATGTGTCATGCTTGACTGAAGAGAAGAAAGGGTTAAGCTCCGAGACAGAAACGATAAGAGCAAAGCTGGAAAAAAAAAGGAGAGGATAATGCAGCTTTGTCACTGTGTGTGTGTGTGTGTGTGTGTGTGTGTGTGTGTGTGTGTGTGTGTGTGTGTGTGTGTGTGTGTGTGTGTGTGTGTGTGTGGTTGTTTGTATGTGTGTGTTGTTTGTATGTGTGTGTAAGGTAAAGCTCCCACCTCACAGCTCATTATCATGCACACTGTCGACTGCTGTTTAGCTCTTCTGCCCTCAGTTCTCCACTCTCTCTCTTTCAAACACACAAACACGCACACAAAGAGGTGTCAACATGCACATGCACACAAAGCTTCAGACACACACACGAGGAGAGGATTCTGTCTGTAAATCTCTCTTTCTCTCTCACCTGCTCACACACTCACACACACCGACACACACACCTGGGGCTCAGACCTTCTGAAGTTCACCATGGCAACGAGCAACGATCTGTTGCGTAATCATTTTTATAGGAACATTTTGGGAAGAGTCACAGGTTTGATCCCCTGAGGACCTCCTTGACATGACGATTATGTGTGTGTGTGTGTGTGTGTGTGTGTGTGTGTGTGTGTGTGTGTGTGTGTGTGTGTGTGTGTGTGTGTGTGTGTGTGTGTGTGTGTGTGTGTGTGTGATGTGGATGGATGCTGCCTGCTCTGATGGTCCTGAAGAGTTTCAAGGTGAAACAGCAGAAACAGGTGGAGATGCTGGAGGGAGTCATGACTGACTGAAGGTTTCCGTGGGAACAGACTGACCTCTACAACTCATCACGTCACCACGGTGTTCCACTCTAATGTATCTATACTGCAATTCATATTTATTTGACTTTGGGGGCACACACACCATATTCCTCCACAGAGGCTCTAGTTTGTCTCAGAAAGTGAGAGTGGTTGTGGCTCTAGCTGTGTGTATTTACAGCATGCCTCACACAAACTCCGCCCCCTCCCGGACACGTGAACTCGGTGCAGTGAAATTCTCGATACAATAAATACCCTTACTTGAACTTGAACTTATCATAATGTAACTCATTGGAACTTCTTTTATTTAGCCAAGCAGGACTGTTCTGCACTCCGGCTGCTAACAGCTAATGCTAACACGCTCACCTCCCAGATTTGTAGTTCACAATGTAGCATTAATGTAGCATTAACAGTAAATGTTCTGTTGCCCTGACGCTGTTAGTCTCACACCCTGATCCTCACTACCTCCCATACTGTAGAAAAACAAGTAGTGTCACGTTTTCGGTTCCAGACCCTTACAAACAGAATTCAGCCCAGTCTTCCAGAGCAGTTCAAAACACTAGCCGGAAGGAGTTTTACTTCACTTCTGTAACATTGTGACCTCATAAAGTTACGGAAGCTCAGGAGAGAATTCAATCGAGCCATTTCAGGCAGCTCAGGAGCAGTGTTTCTGAGGGGGAGGGTAACTCCTTTTATGCGTGGACTTCAGTTTTTACACTCTACGGACCTTTTACATGTACAAAAATATATATAACACACTAAAGAAGAGGGAAAAGTGGAAAAGCATAATATGGCCACTTTAAGATATTTTAATCCAAACACTGTTGTGTGTCAACATAAAAGGGTCAGTGCTAACCTAATATTTTCTTTTGTATCAACTACATAAAGGATCCAGCATTGGGTCTTTAAGCTCTAATTGTAGAGCGTGATGTGCCTTCATTTTCCCAAATACTGTCATCTAATTTCCCACTTCTGTTTCTGTGACTGAATGAACAGTTTAACAACGCAAACATCCGCACTTCCATTGCCAGTAAATGTGTTCAGTTTGTCTATTCCACCGCAGTAGGGCAGCACAGCTGCACCACACCCGTAATCATACAGCCCAACATTATCATTAAAGTATGCAAAAGCTTAGAAAGAATTATAGTGTATGAATGTCTTCACTATTGGATAATTCAATACTATTGAAAACACATCAATTACCATGCAGAATGGCTTATTAGCCCACAGAATAAATACACAAACATGCTTATCTGACTGAGAATTGAACGCTGCAGTGATGCTGTGGTTCTATATGAATAAAATATTTCTATCAAAAATATACAGCTGACATATGAGAACATGTGACTGGTTCCATCTATACCTGTATAGAGGAGGGATGGTCGGATGGTGGTTTCCAGCAGTGCAGTTCACCATAATGTAATTATAATGAAGAGGGAGAGCTGGGCACAGCCAGGAAGACGTATTTCACTTAAGTTTGTGCTGAAATTCAAATGTTTGATAGAGCAGAGAGCGTTGCTGGTGTCTGTGATCTGCATACCTCTGATGTTGTCCTGTTTCAACTGACCTCAATTCAATACTCTGCTAGCCCTGAGGTGCAATCACTTATGCACACAACCAGACAACACACACACACACGCACATACATACACTCACATTTTAGGTGGCAAGAGACGTGTACATATTGGCATGACTAAATATGCTTGTATACACACACACACTGACACACTGAGCACTGATGTGGTCTGTCAGCTTATTAGGAAACATGTCTGTGACTCATTCTCACCCAATCAGAGCGCTCTGAGGCCTGGAGAGGAGCATCCTGCTTCAACCCCAGATTCTCTACCACTGCAAACGTTTCTACGGTTACTAACTTCAATAAAAAAGTAATGTTGTCATATTTGATCAAACTGTATTTCATCCTGACAGTAGACCATGAGACAGATAATCAGGTTCCTCTGCCTCGTCTCAGTGCTGCTTATGAAATTCCACCTGAAGAAAAACAACCAATCAGAGAGCACAAAACCATTGTTTGGTACCATGCGCCAAGCGTGCGCTACTCTCCTCTCTTTTTCATACGAATAAAAGTTCAAATATTCTCATCATTTCAGCCACTCGCTGCACTTGACCGAGGCAGCCAATCAAAACAAGCAAGAAGCGGGCTTTACTACTTTACCACTGACTTCCTGTTTATATGCCGGTAGATGTGGATGGAATGGACATTGACCATAGCGATGAGCTATATCATTTCCCCCTCCTCCTCATCCAACATTAGAGCAACAGCAAGAGCTGGATGTCTGCAGTGATTCATTTTTTCCACGCTATTTACATGTGACCACATGGTTGTTCACACATTCCTGCTGCACCGGCTTATCAGCTGCTTTGCCGGACTCACTATGCCAAGGGCCGTTTTTGAAGCGGCCGCTCCGGTTGTGACTCATGTCGGTGTGCTAAAGCAGCTATCAATCACTGCTGGGGAAGCTGTGAACTCTGATCAAACAAGGCAGCACTGATCAAATTAGACAATCTGTTACTGCAGATATCTTTAGAAACATATATCAATGTTTTTATGTAAAATGAGAATGAAAAAACCATCACTTGACCCCTCTGATGTCAAGAACTTCAGACCGGTTTCTCTTCTACCCTTTCTATCCAAAATACTTGAACGCGCTGTCTCTAAACAACTGTCTTCCTACCTCCACCAGAACAACCTCTTGGACCCCCACCAGTCCGGGTTCAAGGTGGGTCACTCGTCAGAGACGGCCCTCCTTGCGGTGACAGAGTCGCTTCACGCCGCAAGAGCGAACTCTCTCTCCTCTGTCCTGATTCTCCTGGACCTGTCAGCGGCGTTTGACACGGTGAACCACCAGATCCTCCTATCCACCCTCGAGGGGATGGGCGTCTCAGGCTCTGCACTCTCCCTGTTTGCATCCTACCTGACAGGCCGATCCTACCAGGTGACATGGAGGGGGGCCGTGTCGGAACCACGCATGCTGACCACGGGGTTCCACAAGGTTCAGTTCTGGGCCCCCTTCTCTTCTCGCTCTACACATCATCTCTGGGTTCTGTTATTCGCTCGCATGACTTCTCCTACCATTGTTATGCCGATGACACCCAGCTGGTCTTGTCATTTCCTCCCGGTGACACCCAAGTGGAGGCACGCATTGCTGCGTGCTTGGCTGACACCTCGAAGTGGATGGCGACACACCACCTGAAGCTCAACCTGGACAAAACCGAGCTACTGTTCCTCCCGGGGAAGGGTTGCCCGCACCGAGACCTGTCCATCACCATTGATGATGCCGTGGTGACGCCAACTCGGACTGTGAGGAATCTGGGTGTGACCCTGGACGACCAACTGTCGTTCTCAGCAAACATTGCATCGGTCACACGCTCCTGCAGATTCCTCCTCTACAACATCAGGAGGATTCGCCCCTTCCTCACTGAGGAGACGGCGCAGGTGCTCATCCAGGCTCTGGTCATCTCCCGCCTGGACTACTGCAACTCACTACTTGCCGGAGCCCCGGCGTCGGCCATCAGACCTCTGGAGCTCGTCCAGAAAGCTGCAGCACGTCTGGTGTTCAATTGCCCCAAGTTCTCCCACACAACTTCCCTTCTCCGTTCTCTACACTGGCTCCCTGGATCCCTGCATCCAGTTTAAGACTCTGGTGCTAGCCTACAGGGCAGTGAAAGGAACAGCTCCTTCCTATCTCCAGGCCTTGGTCAAGCCCTACACCCCCGCCCGACCACTTCGCTCTGCTGCCTCGGGGCGACTGGTTGCCCGTCGCTCAGAGGTCCCTGCGGCCGATCCACCCGGTCACAGCTTTTTTCTGTCCTGGCCCCTCAGTGGTGGAATGAACTCCCCACTGACGTCAGGACAGCAGAGTCGCTGCCCATCTTTCGGCGCAGGCTGAAAACTCACCTCTTCAAGAAGTACTACCCTGAGCCTTCCTCGTAACACTTATTGTATTCGTATTAGTTGTTGCACTCACTGTATTCGTATCAGTTTGCTGCACTTATTGAATTCGTATTCGTTTACTGCACTTATCCTATTTGTAGTAGTTTGTAGCACTTATTGTATTCGTATTAGTCTGTTGCAATTATTGTTTTCGTAGTAATTTGCCTCTGCACTATACTTTTGCTCTGGTTTATGCTTTAAGATGCTTGTTTAAGAAAGGAGATGCACTTATGACTTCTGGTGACTCGTAGTTCTCTTGAATACCTATGTTGAATACACTTCCTGTAAGTCGCTTTGGATAAAAGCGTCTGCTAAATGACTGTAATGTAATGTAATGTAATGTAATGTTTGCTGGGCGGGGCTTGGTTTTGGCTCGACTTTTTTCAACATGCGACCAGGTCACAAATGTCCTCAAGAACAAAAGTGTGAAGAAAAACAACTAAGCAGAGAGGTCAAAGGATTTCACAGAAGGTTCAGTACATCTCTGCCTGCAGAGCTGGACAAAACCTCTAACTTGGGTTTGGATCTGATACCAGGTGGAAAAGGTATCACTAAGACAAATCCAAATTCCAACACCAATACTTCAGTATTAAGACCTTTGGATGTGCAGATACTGGGGAGAATAAAATCCAAGCTTTTTACTCATTATCCCAAAAGATGTAGGATCATTTGAAAAAGAACATGGCTCATTTGGTTACATTTGGTCATTTATAATACAAATGAAGTCAATCGAAACATACTCATATACTCAATATTGGAGAATTCAGTAAAAAAAAAACATGCTCTCTGGGTTTTCTCCAAATCTTCAATGTACTGGGATCTCAGTGATCCCAGGGTGAGATTGGGTCTGTGCCAATAGTGGAAGTTACATCAGGTCATCAAAAAGTCGTAGCTGGTCTGGGTGCAGTGAGCGGAGCAACACATGTGTATAGTGCTATTTTCCCACTCAAGTAGTCAATCGGATGCACTGATGGAGCAGGTGTGTATCACTCTGTAAGCAGCGCCATCCTGTTTGTATGACTCGATGCGAGACTACAAAGACTGGCAAAGGAGTCTGAGAGACATGGAGGAGGCAGTTGGCTCAGACAGGTCAATGCGACAAAAACAACATTATTATTATTATTATTATTATACGTGACACTTTGCTATCGTTTCAGAATAATGGAAAGCGCTGATGGTGTGTGCGTGAATGTGTGTGTGTGTGTGTGTGTGTGTGTGTGTGTGTGTGTGTGTGTGTGTGTGTGTGTGTGTGTGTGGTTGCGGCACTGTCCAGAGTACTGAAACAGAGTGGAGGTTCATAAAGAGAGAGACACCGTTTCTTATCCTGCCGCTTTTTGGAGTTGTACATAGAACTTTCTGTACTAATATAATTTTGCCTTCATTGTAGCAATCCACTAACATAAGGAAAAGACGGGGAAGAGAAGGGACCATCGGAGACATCGGACCAACAAAAACTTAACAGGAGAGAGAGAGACAGAGGGGGACAGAGAGAGACAGAGGCAGAGAGAGACAGAGAGAGACAGAGACAGGGGGACAGGGGGACAGTGGGGGACAGTGGGGGACAGAGAGAGACAGAGGGAGACAGGGGGACAGAGGGGGACAGAGAGAGAGACAGAGGGGGGAGACAGAGAGAGACAGAGGGGGACAGAGAGAGACAGAGAGACAGAGGGAGACAGAGAGAGACAGAGGGGGACAGAGAGAGACAGAGAGAGACAGAGGGAGACAGAGAGAGACAGAGGGAGACAGAGAGAGACAGAGGGAGACAGAGAGAGACAGAGGGAGACAGAGAGAAACAGAGGGAGACAGAGAGAGACAGAGGGGACAGAGAGAGACAGAGGGAGACAGAGGAGACAGAGAGAGACAGAGAGAGACAGAGGGAGACAGAGAGAGACAGAGGGGGACAGAGAGAGACAGAGGAGACAGAGAGACAGAGAGAGACAGAGGGAGACAGAGGGGACAGGGGACAGAGAGGGACAGAGAGAGACAGAGAGAGACAGAGAGACAGAGAGAGACAGAGGAGACAGAGGGAGACAGAGGGGACAGGACAGAGAGGGACAGAGGAGAGAGACAGAGAGAGACAGAGGGAGACAGAGAGAGACAGAGGGGGACAGAGAGAGACAGAGGGAGACAGAGAGAGACAGAGGGAGACAGAGAGAGACAGAGGGGGACAGAGAGACAGAGGGAGACAGAGGGGGACAGAGAGAGACAGAGAGAGACAGAGGGAGACAGAGGGGGACAGAGAGAGACAGAGGGGGACAGAGGGAGACAGAGAGAGACAGAGGGGGACAGAGAGAGACAGAGGGGACAGACAGAGAGGGAGACAGAGAGAGACAGAGAGACAGAGAGGGACAGAGAGAGACAGAGGGAGACAGAGGGGGACAGAGAGAGACAGAGAGGGACAGAGAGAGACAGAGGGAGACAGAGAGAGACAACATTCATCCATTCACACACATTCATAGCAGCGGCTGCCTAAACAAACTCTCACACTGATGGCACAAAACCTTCAGGAGCAGTTTTGGGTTCAGTATCTTGCCCACGTTGACATGAGTACGACTGGAGGAGCCGGGGATCGAACCCACGACCTGCTCCACCTCTGAGCCAGCTTAGTGGCTCCTGTCAGCCACTATCACACTATGTTGGGTGGTTTAATTTACTGTCAAATAATGCATTGTATTCATATATTTCATGTTTAAAGAGAGTGAAATAAGAGTACAATAGTCCCCCCTGAAATGAAGAAAGTAGGATTGTACTTCAGTGTAATACTTGAAAAATGTAGTAGTCACTTTCCACTACTGATTAATACCATGCTCTACCAAAAAAAGGGTGCAACCAAATCAAAAAGTTAGTCTGGAGCTCTGTGTATTTTTTTCATATCGCAATATACATCACAGAATTCTGAGTTCTTTCCAACATTATGGAGGAACAGTGGGCGACTCGCCCTACCGCCGAGCCTTTGGGAGTGCCTCCACCTATTCTATACTATACACAAAGCACATACACACACTATAAATAGGAAGCCAGACAGTCCCATATGTCATTAAAAGTGTTTTGCCATGACACACACACACACACACACTCTCTCAAACAAACAGACATTTAATCGACCAAAACACACTGCCTGTATTTCATTGAGAATAATAGTTTCCCTTGACACATGTGAAACTTTACTCAAGACACACACACACACACACGCACGCACGCACACACACACTCTGCTGCCTGTTATCAGGTCTGAGGCAGCCTGTGAATCAGTGTGTGTCCTTGCAGGCTTGGCAGAGCGGCCCACAGAATCTGGCTCGGTGGTATTCTGGTATCTCGCCAAGCTAGAAATTGGCATAAACCTCACCAAAAATTCATTCTATAACAGTTTCATCTTTCATTCCTTCAGCTGGTCCTTAGTTATCCCCAACACAAAGTCCCACATCATCAGCTGCTAATGTCTCTCCCACAGACCTCAGTGTCGTGAAGCTAACGTGGATCTAAAAGAACACCTTATCAAAGATAAACTTGCTGAAGAGACCTTCCATTTATTCTAATACCGTATGCTGAGGTTGAATGAGGGTCTCTGCATAGTTCTTGTGCCGGTTGTTGCACTCTCACACGTTCACCCACAACACTCAAATGCAATGATGCATTTCAATTGAATTCCAATCCAATGTATTTGTTTAGCCCAAAATCACAAATTTGCCTCAGAGGTCTTTAAAATCTGTAGAGCAAACTACGACCCTCGCATCGGAGCGGGAAGAAGAAACATACTGACACTGGTCAGACCTCCTCAAACACTGAAGTCCACGGTAGCACTCTGTATGTAAAGTAATGCAATAATATGGAATGTAAATACCCCTAACCCAAGACAATTACAGGTACTTTAAAAGAACAGTACTTGAGTAAACACAATGTGAGATCATTTCCCCCACTCATGTCTCTCTAGATGAAAATAAAAACAGTCAGTTCAATACAAAACCAGTTGCAGACCCAGGCAAAAGAGACACGTATGAATGATTGAGTTGGCCTCAGCAGCCAAAATGGTTTTCATCAGGTCCATCGTCAAAGAAGTTGAGTTTTTTTAATGTGGTTGGTCCAGAAACAAATCAAATGTGGAAGCAGTCTGCTTAACGGTGCTCAGCAAAGAAAACAAGTTTAGGCTCTTTGTCAGTCCATCAGACCCTTAACAGAGTACACCAATGAAGCTCTAGTGTAAGTTCAGTCAGGAAGACAACACTCTTGTATGAGAAATAAACTACAAGACTAAGCATACATCTACCATTCTCTCCTCACACATGCTCACTCATGATTTCCTCGCTGTCATTGTTCGGGGGTGTCAATCATGATATCAGCTGTTTAGATCAGCTGGTCTCCTCTATACAATAGTACAGCGACACAATTACATCGTTAGCATCTATCATCTAGCTGTTGTCTCTTTTTAAATATGACTGTCTCTCTACCTTCAGTATGTTCATGCTGCTGCTAAGCGCCCTTCAACCTCTCTCAATCTTCAGAGATTCATCAGCTTCATCAGCTTCATCAACTCATCATTCTATCAGCCTTATAATCAGCCACCACCACCACCACCAGTGTCTGGACTCCATGGGGGGGGGGATTTATCTTGCTGCTGCTCAGGTCGATAACAAATCTACTTGTAGAGTCCAACGCCAAAGACCCTGTCAAGACTTTATCATCACATAGCATCTGTCAATAATAAACAATTATCTTTTCCTCATTTGAATGGTCTCTCCTGACTGAAATGACGCTGCTGCACATGAGCACTCAATACAGCTGGGCCCTTCCGTTACTTAATAAGCCCTGCCCACCAGCAGCAAGTTTTCTGTTTCATTTTTGAATGCTTTTGTGTGCAACACTGAAAGTATTGCATTGACTTTGCAGGGTTTGGATGATATCTAACAATAAGTTATTTTTGTTCACGCGTTCTATAAAATGTCCATTAACGCCAGCGATCAGTGCGCCGCCTGTCTTCTGTTATTGATCTCCTGTCTGTTGAAGATACCAAAGTATATGTGACAATATGTAACCATACTTATTCAGGTCACTTTCATACACTACTGATGGTAAATGTGTGTAATCTTCAGTTTTAGTCCGTGCAATCTCCATAAACTGACATTCTTGGTAAGGTGACAGACTTAGCTACGTGTTTTCAAAATAAGGTGTTAACAAAGAGAATATACAAAATACATAAAAGGAAATAAGATGAATTGGATTGTATTCACCAGAGGTATAAAACATGTGTCCTTTTTTTTAATTAAAAGAAAAAATACCACACCATCGTTTGGGAAATGTTGAAGGAGATAAATAAATAAAAAAGAAATTGAAAATAATTCATTCCTGACTGGACTTCTCTGACTACATATGTGATGAAAATCAAGTTTTCGTAGCTTTTTACTCCAAAATATCTGGTACTCTTATAAATATATGTTTTGAGGATCACATGACATTCTGCTGTAGTAATTTTAGAAGACAAGATGACGTGATATCATCAACATGTGTATGCGAGGGAATATGTGACAAACAGTTTCACACAAATTCACATCCAGGTATACATGATACAAGAAACGGTCAGATGCTAAGCAAGCTCAGTATAAAAGAAGAGACAAAAGATGAGTTTTGACAAAAGGGACACACACACAAACACACACAAACACACACACACACACACACACACATACAGAGATCCCTGGAGAGCGTAGATTTAGGAGTGGCATCTCTACAACCACTACATTGATTTTCATGTCAGCCAGTAAAATATCCTGCAGCATTACTCTTCTGCCTGTCCTCTGTGAGAAACAGAGCGCTCTGTCACAGCTGCTGGTGTCAAGTTGTTGGTGTCAAGCCCAGTTTACACATCTGACACCTTTCAGGTAGGAAACGAAACAGATCATTTCTATTTGAAAATAGTTGGTCATGATGGTTCAGACTGAATTACAGAGCTTAGTTTAGTTCAGATGGACACAGGTAACAACGGGTTAACATGAGTGAGAGAGGACTGACTGATGTCTGCTTGACATCTGGGCTGAAGAGAACAAACAGAATATGCTGAATAGAGTTACCGTATTTTCCGCACTATAGGGCGCACTGGATTATAAGGCGCACTGTCAATGAATGGTCTATTTTCAATCTTTTTTCATATATAAGGCGCACCGGACTATAAGGCGCATTAAGCGAAACAAAACTGTCAGTCAGTCAAACTACATTACCCATGACCGTTAGCGGGTTGATGAGTTAATGATGTGGGACGGGGGAACGTGTGTTGTGTTTTCAGAGCGAATGCAGAGTGTGAAATAAAGCCGACGTTTATTTACTCCGTCCACAAAAAGCCTTTCTCAGCCCTTTTGTTTCCCACACTCCTACAATATATAAAATACTGACAGCCTTGAGTTTGAAGTCCGCGTCGTAAGCGTGTCTCTTGAGAGGAGCCATGTTGGGTCCTTATACACACACACTGTAATATTATGGTGAAGCACAGTATGTATTACTCCGCGACGCTCCTGACTACGGTGGCCGTGATGCTGCTGCGGTGCGGCTTTGTAGTTTACCAAAGTCGTACTAAAACATGTTGACAGAGCGCCGTGTACCACACAAAACCGCTTCCAGGTCAGTAAGCACAACCAGAATTAATCTATATATAAGGCGCTCCGGATTATAAGGCGCACTGTCGTTTTTTTAAGAAAATTAAAGGCTTTTAAGTGCGCCTTATAGTGCGGAAAATACGGTAATAAAGTCCCTGGAGATGAAGTGGAGAAGAAGGATTCCTGTGCTCAGTAGATCAGTGCCGAGTTAATGTGATAAAAGTTCTGCTCCTTCGTACACGCTCCTAAAATAAATGTTATTCTGTCCGCTTTAATCAGAGCACTGTGAAACTGAACCAGACTGAGTATGAATCAATTTCACTGTGACTAGGACTAGCCAAACGGACTATGTCTTTGGAAAGCACCCTGAGGAACTTAAAGCTCTTCTCTAGCAGGTTTCAGGTTTTAATACTTTTATAAGCACTATGCTTCATTTCATCAGACCGTTAAAAGGCGATGTGCCCTTGACTCTGATGTACAGGGATGGCTTGTTGTACTCCATGATATGCTATGTATTTACATATTTGTGGTAGTTTTTTGAGTTGATTTTATTTACATATTATATATATATATATATATATATATATATCTCATATGTTTCATGTATTTCATTATGTTTTGTGTATTTGATGTTCAGGTCAGTTGAGTCTGACTGCTTTCTTTTAGACCATAAGAATATCAATATTTGAGAGAATAAAAAAATGCTGTCAGCTAAGCTTTTTTGGGGGGAATAAATGCATAAAAGTAATATTTTCTTATGGATCCTGTAAGTAAGGCCAGGCCGGCCGGATGTCTTGCTCATGCCAAGGACAAGATAATCTCCAAAGAATGTGCAATGATTGATTAATTACTTCTTGGTTTGTGTTTCTCACTTTTAGCAAAAAAAAAGTTGAAAACATGTATGTTTTGATACAGTGCTGTGTTCAGTCTGGAGGCCTGTTTTAAACAGCTGGACTCAGTTGTTCAATGTATTCACCCCCAACTTACCACAAACACATTGCCAACTGTTTTCTAACCAAAGTAGCTCGCAGCATTAGCTCCAAAAGTCGCTGAATGTAGTGAGAAAATCGCCGAGTCAGCAACACTGACACCACAAAATGATCATTAGGAATGTAAATAGGGATGCACCACTTTTTTCAGACCAAGTACAAGTTCTTAGATACCAAGTACAGCTTTTTCTTTTTTTTGTTGTTGATTGATTGCTGTCGGGATGTAATGAGAATTTCAACATTTCTAAAAATACATGACCAACCTTAGCTTCAAAGGTTATCATATTAGCTGTTAGCAGTTCATGTTCGCAGTATAACCTTGGATGTACAGACACAGATCACTTGAGTACTTTGTTACTGAAGAAAACTTAAAAACACGATTAGTCTCAGTTATGAGGAGCGTCTTGTCTATTATTTCATTTCAGATTCATGGGCATTTATCGGTGATGGACAGCAGTTATAAGGATGTGTCTCAGCTCTGTATATAGAGGCAACTGTCATAATGTGGGGAACGGGTGAAAGGTATCACAGAGGTCACAACACTAAGTTCAAATAGATAAGTATAGGAATGCTTTCTCTTTTATTTCCTAAAAAAAGAGAACGCAATGAGTAACGTTTGCAACCAAAGCCAAACCTTGTTACCTGTGATGTTTCTGGGAGCTTTGCTGCATACAGCCCCGTAGTTGCAGCATCACCAGTGCGGAAAATGTACTGTTCTTCACCTGTCAAATCATCCTGGGTGTGTGGGTGTGTGTGTGTGTGTGTGTGTGTGTGTGTGTGTGTGTGTGTGTGTGTGTGTGTGTGTGTGTGTGTGTGTGTGTGTGTGTGTGTGTGTGGAACCTCTCCCTGTCCCTCGACTACCGTTCCCCGCGGCAGTTACTGCAAACAGGAAATAAATAAAAAAGAAATTGTTCTTAGACAGCTTGTCCGGATGAATAATAGTTATGTTAGACAACTTAATAGGAATATGTTCATATCTTGTGTTGCTACAAAGACACATTCAGTTTACTTCCCTCGCGAGAGCAGAGCTCCAGGTAATGCATACATATATTATAAAGAAATATATATATATATAATAATATATAACCCTCCCTGTCCTCGGTTAGTGGGGTCTCTCTGAACAGAGCTCAGGGTCTGGATGGAGCAAGCCCAGCTGCTGACCCGGCTGATCCCTGTGTGTCCTCTAGGCAGACTGCTGTGGCTTACTGTCCACATATTCACTGTTTGAAAACCACATGAAGCACCATATGACCAGATGCTAACAAACAATATAGCATCTAAGTACCGTATTTTCCGCACTATAAGGCGCACTTAAAAGCCTTTAATTTTCTCAAAAAACGACAGTGCGCCTTATAATCCGGAGCGCCTTATATATGGATTAATTCTGGTTGTGCTTACTGACCTCGAAGCGATTTTGTGTGGTACACGGCGCTCTGTCGACATGTTTTAGTACGACTTTGGTAAACTGCAAAGCCGTAGTCAGGAGCGTCGCGGAGTAATACATACTGTGCTTCACCATAATATTACAGTGTGTGTGTATAAGGACCAACATGGCTCCTGTCAAGAGACACGCTTACGACGCGGACTTCAAACTCAAGGCTGTCAGTCACGCAGTAGAACATGGGAATAGAGCAGCTGCGAGAGAATTCAACATTAATGAATCAATGGTACGGAAGTGGAGGAAGTTTGACTGACTGACTGTTTTGTTTCGCTTAATGCGCCTTATAGTCCGGTGCGCCTTATATATGAAAAAAGATCGAAAATAGACCATTCATTGACAGTGCGCCTTATAATCCAGTGCGCCCTATAGTGCGGAAAATACGGTAGTAACTATAGTTGTTGGCATTAAAACTACAACCACTGCGTAATGGTTTTAAACATCCACCAACCAGTCAAGTTGCAGTTTACATCCAGGTGTAAAATGTTATTTCATCATTTTATCCTATTAAACATTTGTGTGAAATTGTCATAGTTAGCTAATTCATACTTATGAACTAAAAACGTTTGTGAGGTCACAGTGACCTTTGACCACTAGATTCTAATCAGTTCATCCTTTAGTCCGAGTGGATGTTTGTGCCAATTTTGGATAAATACTTCGGGTGATGTTCAGGTGAGGCTCGGCCGTCTATCATCCGTCTCTTCTAGAGATGGAGGTCTTATCTATATTGTCCATGTCTTGTGCAGCTCACAGTAAAAAATAAACAGTGAAAAAGATCTTCTGACAATAAATTCACATCATACCAGCAACATTACTACAGTTTAATGTCTATATCTGTACAACATGTCACAGATAGTGTTGCTAGGGAAGCATCGCAGTACCCTGCCTGTAACAGTACAATACATCATTGATACTTTAAGAATGACAGTGTTTTAATACGAGACGTTTTTATGAGCTGCATCAATGTGCGACTGCGGGGCAGTGTGTGTGTGTGTGTGTGTGTGTGTGTGTGTGTGTGTGTGTGTGTGTGTGTGTGTGTGTGTGTGTGTGTGTGTGTGCAGAGGGAGGCTTCAGACATGTTTCGCTCTTATATGCACGATGCAATACAACTGCTCCCCAGCTCGTCCACAAAGCAGACTCATGAAATATGGCTTATAAGACGGTAAACTCTTTATTGCTCCCACCTCGTCGACATCAGCAGCAGAGCATCACAGCCTCACTCTTTCCTTTCTTACCTTTCACAATAAAAGCACTAGACATATACACTGCACCACTGCTTACCAGAGGGAACTCATATTCACTCAGAGTTTTGGGCTAAGAGGCAGCTCAACATAGCAACGTACAGTACTGCTCTCTGCAAGGATTGAAGCGGTTATAAGCAGCAGTTTGACATGTGAACGAGTATGTGATCAGTAGGGCTGTAAAGTCCTAGTCGACTGGTCGACTTATTGGTCGATACGTTCTGGGTCGACCAAAATTCTGATTGGTCGATTTTTTGCCGTGTTAATTTCATAAAGTCGTCATCAGGAGGAAAGTACCAAGTGCTAATGGGGGTGTTTTCAGAGCCCTGTTTCACAGAAAACAGCCTGTCTTCAGAGAACACCCCCCTTGTTTTCACTATTTTGGATTAGCCCAACCCACTAGAGACAGGTAGACTGAAGAAGGTCCATGTTATTCAACGTCCGCTGGTTTAATTGCTGAATATTAATTTTTATTTTGAGCGTTTCATTTAAGTTTCATTTGAGTCCTCCTCCTCTACCATCCATGTCAAAGACATCGGCAGTGTGGCAGAATTTTTCCAAAATAGATGGCGGGAAAAAAGTCGAATGTAAAATTTGCAAACAACAGTTTGCAAATCACAGCTCGACTACAAACATGGCGTATCATCTAAAAACGGTAATATTTCAATATGATAGCCTATTAATATCATATTAAACATATTTCAATATTTTAGTCTAATATTCGTTTTATAACTGCAGGATCCCTCCGATACACCCAGACCACGCTGGATGTTAAGCCTCCTCTATCATCCAAACACAAACATGATATCACAGAATAAAGATAATTTTCCCTGAATTGCCTTTTGTGTTTAATTGCCTTCTTGTGCTGATATCAGTATATATTTTCGGTAATCATGGGCTATTATATTGCGCCCATTAGTCGATTTTTAGTCGAAATTTCAGGGTTTCAGTCGACCAAGAATTTCTTTGGTTGATTACAGCCCTAGTGATCAGAATGAAGTTCATCCAGTCCTGGCTGAATTTTAAAATGTTTGAACACACTATGGTACAATACTTCACTCCTGATGTTCTATGGCTTCATTTCTCTCCCCCGTTGACTTGTATTGACAGTAGTAACATGCAGAGATTGGTGGCAGACAGCGGCTCAGATTACACACACAAGTAGTGATGATGTTGGATGTTTCATTAATAAATGTTAATGCAGATCTCACTTAAGTTCATCTTTTTTCATCTATATATTTTGTATATCTTGCGTGTTCATATGACAGTTCTTAT